>NC_134354.1:210754652-211054652 GCF_048569485.1 Anomaloglossus baeobatrachus
TCTGGGTGAAGTGGGATCCTATCGGTCTCCAGGCACTGAGGCCGGTGCTCCATCCACAGCCCCTGGAATCTGCTGGACATGGAGCGGAGTATCTTCAGGGACATGGCCCTGCTACGTTGAGGTACTCTGTGTCCCCGTGGGGGACCGCGCACAGACACACGGCAGCACTGCTGGGTGTGTTAGTGCGCCAGAGACGGCGGCGCTGCCCGCACTGGTGCCATCGCACACTACAGCGTAGCTGGGTGTGTTAGAGTATTGGGGGACTACCGCGCTAACCACCGCTGCCATTTTTATCTCAGGCGCGGCTGGGACTTGTGGGTGCGCCGGGGACTTCCGCGCCGACCAGGGCTTATATGCCGGCCGCGCTTATCACTCTAGTCCCCGGCTTGTGCGGCCTAGTCTCACTTCGTTACCGCCCACAGGCCTGCCAGTCAGGGTATGGGCGTGACGCTGCACAGCACGGCAGCGCTGAGAGCTGGAGTATGCTTTGCATACTCCACCCCTCTCACTGTGTACACTGTGAAACCGGATTCCCGCACTTTCTAGGGCACGCCCACGGCCTCCTCCTCTACACAGGACGCCGGCAGCCATTCATGTCAGTTTTTTCTGTGGCTGAGAAAAGAGACAAGTTTGGGAAGACCCTGGCAGGGATTCTGATGGTCACACAACCACTGTGAGCGGGCGGTAAGCAGCACCTGTGGTGCTGACCCCACTAGTGCCGAAGTGCACATATAGATATATGCTTGTACGCTATACATTGCACTGTTCGGTCGCACTTTTGTATTTTGGCTATATACCCTCCTTGATTGTTCGGGGGAGATAACAGCATATCGTCTGGGTAAAACAAGGGTGCAGAAGCACATGTTTTCTATGCAGCCTGTACAGCATGTACGGCTATACTGCCGGCAGGTTACACGGACCCCCATTGTATGCAATGCTCGGCCCCTGTGACACATACTCAGCCGGAGTCTCTGCTAATGGTCCAGGTGATGGGGACGGAGTTTGCAGTATTTACTGACAGACTTTCTGAGCCTATGGCTATGATACTAGAAGCCTTGCAGTCCAGACAAGTCTCTCAGACCATGGGCACTGTTGATTCATTGCCCCCTGGTCCCCTCCCCCCCCCCCCCCCCCCCCCCCCCAGTTGGTGCAACAAGGTGCTCCGGGAGTGTCTCATGGATCCCAAAGTGAGGGGTCTGACTCGGACCGCAGTCCCAGACCCCCTAAGCGACCTCGCTGGGAGCATCCCTCGACATCACCGCATGATTCAGGGTCTCAGCATGGGGACTCTCTCTATGATGAGACGGAGGTATCTGATCAGGATTCTGATCCTGAGAACGTTCTCTACCTGGATACACCTGATTGTGACACCGTAGTGAACGATCTTACGGCGTCCATCAATCAAATGTTGGTTTTTTCTCCCTCAGCTCCTACGCCTGAGGAGTCAGCTTCTCAGCAGGAGAAGTTCCGTTTCAGGTTCCCCAAGCGTACATTGAGTACGTTTTCTGGATCACTCTGACTTCAGGGAAGCAGTCCAGAACCACCAGGCTTGTCCAGATATCCTTTTTTCCAAGCGACTTAAGGATACACGTTATCCCTTCCCTTTTGACGTTGTCAAGGGCTGGGTTCAGTGTTCCAATGTGGACCCTCCTATCTCCAGCGGCTTAATCCTTAGTTGCAGTGGAAGATATGGTTTCACTCAAAGATGCCGCTGACAGACAGATGGAGCTCTGGTTGAAATCCATCTATGAAGCTATTGGCGCGTCTTTTGCTCCAGCTTTCGCAGCAGTCTGGGCGCTCCAAGCGGTCTCAGCGGCTCAAGCGCAAATTGAGGCAGTCACACGTACGTCTGCGCCGCAGACTGCGTCTTTACCTTCTCCAACGTCAGCGTTTGCGTCATACGCCATTAATGCTGTCCTGGACTCGGCGAGCCGGAAGGCACTTGCGTCCGACAATTCAGTGGTAATACGCAGAGCCTTGGGGTTGCGGGAATGGAAGACAGATTCTGCTTCCAAAGAAGTGCTTCACCAGTTTGCCAATCTCCGGCGACCGCTGGTTTAGTGAGCGTCTGGATGAAATCATCAAACAATCCAAGGGAAAGGATACATCCTTTCCTCAGGCTAAACCGAACAGACCCCAACAGAGGAGGGGACAGTCGAGGTTTCGGTCCTTGCGGAGCGCGGGCTGGTTCAATTCTCCTCGTCCAAAAGGCCTCAGAAAGATCAGACGTATTCCGATTCATGGCGGCCTAAATCACGTCCTAAAAAGACCGCCGGAGGTAAAAACCGCCACCAAGGCGGCTTCCTCATGACTTTCGGTCTCCTCACACCGCATCCTCGGTCGGTGGCAGGCTCTCCCGCTGTTGCGACACCTGGCTGCCACAGGTAAAAGACCGTTGGGTGAGAGACATTCCGTCTCACGGTTACAGGATAGAGTTCTACTCTCGTCCTCCGACTCGATTCTTCAGAACATCTCCGTCCCCCGAGCGAGCCGAGGCTCTCAGGCAGGCGGTGTGCACTCTGCAGGCAGAAGGAGTGGTGGTCCCGGTTCCTTTTCAGCAACAGGGGCACGGTGTTTACTCCAATGTGTTTGTGGTCCCAAAATATGACTGGTTTTTCCGTCCGGGCAACAGACACGTAAAAACCAGGCGGTTTCGGATGGAATCCCTCCGCTCCGTCATCGCCTCAATGTCTCAAGGAGATTTCCTAGCATCAATAGACATCAAGGATGCTTATCTCCACGTGCCGATTGCTCCAGAGCACCAGCGTTTTCTACGCTTCGTTATCGGAGGCGAACACCTTCAGTTCGTAGCTCTCCCTTTCGGGCTGGCGACAGCCCCACGGGTCTTCACCAAGGTCATGGCAGCAGTAGTAGCAGTCCTGCACTCGCAAGGTCACTCTGTGATCCCGTATTTGGACGATCTACTTGTCAAGGCACCCTCTCAAGAGGCATGCCAACACAGCCTGAACGTTGCGCTGGAGACGCTCCAGAGTTTCGGGTGGATCATTAACTTTTCAAAGTCAAATCTATCCCCGACCCAATAGCTAACATATCTTGGCATGGAGTTTCAAACTCTCTCACCGATAGTGAAGATTCCGCTGGACAAACAACGTTCTCTACAGACAGGGGTGTGATCTCTCCTTCAAGGCCAGTCGCACCCCTTGAGACGCCTCATGCACTTCCTAGGGAAGATGGTAGCAGCAATGGAGGCAGTCCCTTTCGCGCAGTTTCATCTGCGTCCACTACAATGGGACATTCTTCGCCAATGGGACGGGAAGTCGACGTCCCTCGACAGACGTCTCCCTTTCTCAGGTGGCCAAGGAATCTCTTCGGTGGTGGCTTCTTCCCACCTCATTGTCAAAAGGAAAGTCGTTCCTACCCCCATCCTGGGCGGTAGTCACGACAGACGCGAGTCTATCGGGGTGGGGAGCAGTGTTTCTCCACCACAGGGCTCAAGATACGTGGACTCAGGAAGAGTCCACCCTTAAGATCAATGTTCTGGAAATCAGAGCAGTGTATCTTGCCCTACAAGCCTTCCAGCAGTGGCTGGAAGGCAAGCAGATCCGAATTCAGTCGGACAACTCCACAGCGGTGGCATACATCAACCACCAAGGAGGAACACGCAGTCGGCAAGCCTTCCAGGAAGTCCGGCGGATTATGACGTGGGTGGAAGACACGGCTTCCACCATATCCGCAGTTCACAGCCCAGGCGTGGAAAACTGGGAAGCAGACTTCCTCAGTCGCCAGGGCATGGACGCAGGGGAATGGTCCCTTCACCCGGACGTGTTTCAGGAGATCTGTCGCCGCTGGGGGATGCCGGACGTCGACCTGATGGCGTCACGGCACAACAACAAGGTCCCGTTTTCATGGCACGGTCTCACGATCACCGAGCTCTGGCGGCAGACGCCTTAGTTCAAGATTGGTCGCAGTTCCGGCTACCTTATGTGTTCCCACCTCTGGCGCTGTTGCCCAGAGTGCTCCGCAAAATCAGGTCCGACTGCCGCCGCGCCATTCTCGTCGCTCCAGACTGGCCAAGGAGGTCGTGGTACCCGGATCTGTGGCACCTCACGGTAAGCCAACCGTGGGCACTACCAGACCGACCAGACTTGCTGTCTCAAGGGCCGTTTTTCCATCTGAATTCTGCGGCCCTGAACCTGACTGTGTGGCCATTGAGTCCTGGATCCTAGCGTCTTCAGGATTATCTCAAGAAGTTATTGCCACCATGAGACAGGCTAGAAAACCATCCTCCGCCAAGATCTACCACAGGACGTGGAAGATATTTTTATCTTGGTGCTCTGCTCAGGGAGTTTCGCCCTGGCCATTTGCATTGCCTACTTTTCTTTCCTTCCTGCAATCCGGTTTGGAAAAAGGTTTGTCGCTCAGCTCCCTTAAAGGACAAGTCTCAGCGCTATCTGTCTTTTTTCAGAAACGACTAGCGCGACTTCCTCAGGTACGCACGTTCCTGCAAGGGGTTTGTCATATCGTCCCTCCTTACAAGCGGCCGTTAGAGACCTGGGATCTGAACAGGGTTCTAATTGCTCTCAAGAAGCCGCCTTTCGAGCCTATGAGGGATGTTTCCCTTTCTCGTCTTTCACAGAAAGTGGCCTTTCTAGTAGCGGTCACGTCTCTTCGGAGAGTGTCCGAGCTAGCAGCGCTGTCATGCAAATCTCCCTTCCTGGCGTTTCACCAGGACAAGGTGGTTCTGCGTCCGATTCTGGAGTTCCTCCCTAAGGTGGTATCCCCCTTTCATCTCAATTTGTGTCCTCATCCAGTTCATCAATTTGAAAAGGGTTTGCATTTATTGGATCTGGTGAGAGCACTCAGGATCTACTTTTCCCGCACGGCGCCCCTGCGCCGCTCGGATGCATTCTTTGTCCTTGTCGCTGGTCAGCGTAAAGGGTCGCAAGCTTCCAAATCCACCCTGGCTCAGTGGATCAAGGAACCAATTCTTGAAACCTACCGTTCTGCTGGGCTTCCGGTCTCCTCAGGGCTGAAGGCCCATTCTACCAGAGCCGTGGGTGCGTCCAGGGCATTACGGCACCAGGCTACGGCTCAGCAGGTGTGCCAGGCCGCTACCTGGTCGAGTCTGCACACTTTTACCAAGCATTATCAGGTGCATACCTATGCTTCGGCGGATGCCAGCATAGGCAGATGAGTCCTTCAGGCGGCGGTTGCCCACCTGTAGGAAGGGGCCGTTTTACGGCTCTATTACGAGGTATTATTTTACCCACCCAGGGATTGCTTTTGGACATCCCAATTGTCTGGGTCTCCCAATAGAGCGACAAAGAAGAAGGGAATTTTGTTTACTTACCGTAAATTCCTTTTCTTCTAGCTCTAATTGGGAGACCCAGCACCCGCCCCTGTTTTTTTGTATACACATGTTGTTCATGTTGAATGGTTGCAGTTCTCCGATATTTCTTCGGATTGAATTTGCTTAAACCAGTTTATTGGCTTTCCTCCTTCTTGCTTTTGCACTAAAACTGAGGAGCTCGTGATCCCACGAGGGGTGTATAGGCAGAAGGGGAGGGGCCTTACACTTTTAAGTGTAATACTTTGTGTGGCCTCCGGAGGCAGTAGCTATACACCCAATTGTCTGGGTCTCCCAATTAGAGCTAGAAGAAAAGGAATTTACGGTAAGTAAACAAAATTCCCTTCGTTTCATCCATGATGGTGGCTTGGACACCTATCAAGCCTCGACCACCCTCCTTTCTGTTGGTATACAATCTTTGGGTGTTTGACTTGGGGTGGAGACCACCATGCATTGTGAGGAGCTTCCGGGTCTTCACATCTGCAGCTTCCATTTCTTCTTTTGGCCAGCACACTGCCAGCAGGGTATCTGATAACTTTCAGAGCGTATGTATTGATGGCGCGGATCTTATTCTTCCCATTGAGCTGGCTCTTTAGGACCTGTCTTACCCTTTGATGGTATTTGGATGTTGCTGCTTTCCTTGCCTCCTCATCGTGGTTACCGTATCCCTGTGGAATGCCAAGGTACTTGTAGCAGGTTTGTACATCTGCTATGTGCCCTGCCGGTAGTTCTACTCCATCAGTCTTTACTACCTTGCCTCTCTTTATGACCAGCCGGCCACACTTCTCCAGTCCGAAGGACATCCCAATGTCTTCGCTGTATATCCTGGTCAGGTGGATCAGTGAACTGATGTCTCGTTCATTTTTCGCATACAGCTTGATGTCATCCATGTAGAGTAGGTGGCTGATGATGCTTCCACTCTTGAACGTGTATCCATAGCCAGACTCTGTTATTATCTGACTGAGGGGATTTAAGCCTATGCAGAACAGCAATGGGGATAGTGCATCACCTTGGTATATGCCACATTTGATGGACACTTGTGCTAGTTGCCTTGAGTTGACTTCCAGTGTTGTCTTCCATAGCCCCATTGAGTTGCTGAGGAAGGTTCTTAATTTCCTATTGACATTGTAGAGAGCCAAGCATTCACAGATCCATGTGTGTGGCATTGAGTCATAGGGTTTCCTATGACTCAATGCCACACACATTGTTTCCAGGCTGTGCTGAGATTGGTCTGTCTGGATCTTGAGTCTTGAGCGACTGCTCTATCCACTAGCAGCTGGTACTTAGAGCCTCTGGTGGTATTCTCAATGCCTTTCTGAGCTGGATTCATGTACTGATTCATATGGTTCTGTAGCTTGGTGGCTATGATGCCTGACAGGAGTTTCCATGTCGTTGTAAGGCAGGTTATTGGGCGATAGTTGGATGGAATTGTTCCTTTACAAGAGTCCTTCATGATCAGCACTGTTCTTCCTTGTGTTAGCCAACCTGGGTGGTGGCCTGCTTCTAGCAGTTGGTTCATCTGTTTTGCTGTACTGCTGTCAATTTCTTTAGCCAGTAGGTGTGGATCATGTCTGGGCCAGGTGCTGTCAAGCTCTTCATGTTCTTGATGCGATTTTGGATGTCTACTTCTGTGATGGTAACTGGTTCTTGTTCTGGGTGGTTATTGTGTTTCATTCTCAGATCTTGCAGCCACTTTGCAGCGGTGTTGTGTGTTTTTTCACAATGGACATACATATATATATGTATGTGTGTGTATCTGCTTTACTGCTTTTGCATGCTAAAAACTATAATTTACAAAAATGAATTTGTTTCTACATCGCTATTTTCTGAGAAGTGGAACTATATTTTTTTCTCAATGAGCCATATTAAGGCTTTCATTTGGGATGGTTTAGTTTGTTCATAACATATATATATATATTTTTTTTTCTTAAGACCTTTTGATCGCTATTTATTTCGTTTTTTGTGTCCATATGATGTCATTTAGTTGGGGGTTTTTTTTTGTTTTTTTTTTTTACTGGGGATTTTTTTTTTTTTTTTACGTTCGCTGCACGGAATAAATAACGTGACCGTTTTGTAGATCAGGTCCTTCCAGATGTGAAGATACCAATTGTGTATTTTTGTTTTAATGCAAATGCTGCATTTTTAGTGGTGATACAGGTTTTCATGATTTTTGGGTGTGTTGTGGGGCGCTTTTTTTTTTTTTTTTTTTTTTTAAATTTAATACTTAATCACACTGAGGGGTGTGAATATTTTCTCCCTTACTCACCGTTCTCCAGTACTGCTTTACTTGTACTCTGAGGAAACCAACACAAACTCAGATGTTGTCCTTGCTGGCTGTTGAACCAAGGACATCCCAGCTACAGGGCAATAGTGCTAACCACTGACCGTGCTTCCCAGGGAAGTAGCCCATTAAAACTATGCTTACTTTATTCTCTGTATGTTAAGATAATTCATTTGTATTCAAAGTACTTCATGTTCTTTGTCTTTTTTATTTTCCTTCTTTCAGATAATTTTCCAAAACCACAAATCAAAATTCATCCCGAAACAACCGTGGCTCTGAGAGGAATGAATGTGACCCTGACTTGTGCCGCAGCCAGTAGCAGTGACACCCCAATGTCTACAGCCTGGAGGAAAGACACTGAACTCTTGTATGATGCGAGGGTAGAAACCTTTGCCAGATATCAGAAGCATGGGGTCGAGCAAGTGGAATATACAACTGTTTTGCACCTTTTCAATGTGAATTTTACAGATGAAGGAAAATACCAGTGTGTCATCACCAACCACTTTGGCTCCAATTATTCCAGTAAAGCTAAACTGACTGTTAATGGTAAGCAAACTGAACAAAGGAATGGTTCTCAAGGAGCATGAATAGTACAAGGAATGAGGCACACTGATCACTTATATCTTGAGGTGGCCTCTAGTCCGAAAGACCAATTTGACCATATGTCAGACGTATAGTCCACATACCTGGTGCTGCTGTAATGAAATTTACAGTCCTCAACATTGAAATTGCAGCATGAAGACACAAAAGTCGAGGAGTAATAGAAAACAGTCGATACATATTAATGATTTGAAAATAATAGAGGAAAGCTATTTCACAACTTCTCAATATATTCAGTTCTAGCACCACACACAAAAATACTCGCACTTATACGCCATTGCATGTTATCAATGATATTATTAATGGTTGTCTGAGGAATGTTCTGCCATGCTAAACGCACTTGGGCAAATTATCAAGAGCCACTGCTGGCAGCTCCCGTTGCAATTGCCGTCCACTGATGCCACCACTCTCTTAAAGGCTATCATGGTGCAGAGCGAGGCTGGGATGGCGGTCTGTCCTCTTCAGCAGTGAGATCTGCATTTGTTTTAGTTGCAGTGATAGCCAGAAATTGGTCTGGAGACCATGTGGGCAGTACATGAATAAGCCTTCACAAGGCAATATCACACTGGTCTTACTCCTGGGATCATAGTGTATGATGGCCTAATATACAATAGACGGGACCTTCTATTCTTCATTCCAGGTACACTCCAGTCCAGCGTTACATTTATTTGGTGGTGGAAACAGTGGTATAGCAGTTTCCTCAAGGCATACTAGTAACCGCTTTTTAACACTACAACAGTAGGCCACATGTTGCTCATGCTACTAACCTAAACATGCTACCATAGGCTGCAGCATCTCTACTAGTTTCTGATTGAGCACATCTGTGACGTCATTAGTTAGTAATAGCATAGGGAGCTGCCAGCAGTGAATTTCTTTTTCGCTCCTAATTGGGAGACCCAGACAATTGGGTGTATAGCTACTGCCTCCGGAGGCCGCACAAAGTACTACACTTAAAAGTGTAAGGCCCCTCCCCTTCTGGCTATACACCCCCCCGTGGGAGCACGGGTCCCTCTGTTTTTGCTTTGTGCGAAGGAGGTCAGACACGCACGCATAGCTCCACTGTTTAGTCAGCAGCAGCTGCTGACTATGTCGGATGGAAGAAAAGAGGACCCATACTAGGGTCCCCAGCATGCTCCCTTCTCACCCCACTTTCTGTCGGTGGTGCTTGTTAAGGTTGAGGTACCCATTGCGGGTACGGAGGCTGGAGCCCACATGCTGATTCCTTCCCCATCCCCATTAGGGCTCTGGGCGAAGTGGGATTTTACCGGTCTCCAGGCACTGAGACCGTGCTCCATCCGCAGCCCCTGGAGAAGCCGCTGGATATGGAGCTGAGTATCGTCAGGGACATGGCCCTGCTCCGTCAAGGTACTCTGTGTCCCCGTGCATACGCGCGCACACCGCAGCATTGCTGGGTGTGTTAGTGCGCCGGGGACAACAGCGCTGCTGCGCTTGTGCCATTTCCTCACTTCAGCTTAGCTGAGTGGGTAGACTCAGGGAGAACGGTCGCGCCGGCCGCTGGGACTGCGACGCGGCTGGGACTTGTGGTGCGCCGGGGACTTCCGCGCTGACCGTGCGTATATCACGGCCGCGCTTATTACTACAGTCCCCGGCTTTTGCGGCCTAGTTCGTTCGTTCCCGCCTCCGCACCTGCCAGTCAGGAGGAGGGCGGGACGCTGTACAGAGCATCAGCGCTGAGGGCTGGAGTCTTTTTTACATACTCCAGCCCTCACACCAGGCACAGTAGGACGCAGTTTCCCGCACTTTGTTTGTGGCACGCCCACGGTCCGCCCCTCTTCACAGAACGCCGGCAGCCATTCCTGCCTGCACGCTGAGCTGCAGAGGGGAGACGGGGAGACCCAGACACGGGATTCTACGGCCTCATATCCGCTGTTCAGCGGGCGGTAAGCAGCCTCAAGGGCTCACCCCCACTTGTGCCGTTTGTATACTGAGTATTTTGTGTTTGCAAATACTTTGTACTGTACGGTCGCTGGTGATTCTCGGCTATACCCCCTCCTAGATTACAAGGAGGCAACAGCATGTCGTCGGCAAAACGCAAGGGTGCCAAGGCACAGACATTATATGCTGCCTGTACCGCATGTGGGGCTGCTCTACCGGCAGGTTCCACTGACCCCCATTGTGTGCAGTGCTCGGCCCCTGTGCAACTTGCACAGCCGGGGCCTCTGCTGGACGTGACCCAGGGTGTACCACCTGTGAATGCTGTCCAGGTGACAGGAACGGAGTTTGCAGCTTTTGCTGACAGATTGTCTATGACCATGTCAAAGATTCTTGAAACATTGCAGTCTAGACCAGTAACTCAGACCATGGACACTGTGGCATCATTGCTCCCTGGTCCCCCTCAGCTGGAACACTTCCAAGCTCCGGGGGTGTCACATGCACCCCAGGGTGACGATTCTGACTCGGACGACAGTCCCAGACAACCTAAGCGGGCTCGTTATGAGGGGCCCTCAACTTCGTCTCACTGGTCAGGATCCCAGCGGGACGAATCTATGGGTGATGAGGCGGATGTAACTGATCAAGATTCTGATCCTGGGACCGCTCTCAATCTGGATACACCGGATGGTGACGCCATAGTGAATGATCTTATAGCGTCCATCAATAGGATGTTAGATATTTCTCCGCCAGCTCCTCCTGTGGAGGAGGCAGCTTCACAGCAGGAGAAATTCCATTTCAGATATCCCAAGCGTAAATTAAGCACTTTTCTGGAACACTCTGACTTTAGAGATGCAATCCAGAAACACCACGCTTATCCTGATAAGCGTTTTTCTAAACGGCTTAAAGATACACGCTATCCTTTTCCCCCTGACGTGGTCAAGGGTTGGACCCAGTGTCCCAAGGTGGACCCTCCAATCTCCAGGCTTGCAGCTAGATCTTTAGTTGCAGTAGAAGATGGAGCGGCACTTAAAGATGCCACTGACAGGCAGATGGAGCTCTGGCTGAAATCCATCTATGAAGCTATTGGAGCGTCGTTGGCGCCAGCATTCGCAGCCGTATGGGCACTCCAAGCTATTTCAGCTGGGCTTATACAAGTCGACTCGGTCACACGTACATCTGCCCCGCAGGTGGCACCATTGACCTCTCAAATGTCTGCATTCGCGTCTTACGCGATTAATGCTGTCCTGGACTCTACGAGCCGTACGGCGGTGGCGTCAGCCAACTCCGTGGTTTTGCGCAGAGCCCTGTGGTTGAGAGAATGGAAAGCAGATTCTGCTTCCAAGAAGTGCTTAACCAGTTTGCCTTTTTCTCGTGACCGATTGTTTGGGGAGCGTTTGGATGAAATCATTAAACACTCCAAGGGTAAGGACTCATCCTTACCTCAACACAGACAAAACAAGCCCCAACAAAGGAGGGGTCAGTCTGGTTTTCGGTCCTTTCGAGGCTCAGGCAGGTCCCAATTCTCCTCGTCCAAAAGGACTCAAAAGGATCAGAGAGGCTCAGATTCTTGGCGGACTCAGTCACGCCCAAAAAAGACAGCAGGAAGAACCGTTACCAAGACGGCTTCCTCATGACTTTCAGCCTCCTCTCTCCGCATCCTCGGTCGGTGGCAGGCTCTCCCGCTTTGGCGGCATTTGGCTGTCACAGGTCAAAGACCGTTGGGTGAGGGACATTCTGTCTTACGGGTACAGGATAGAGTTCAGCTCTCGTCCTCCAACTCGTTTCTTCAGAACTTCCCCACCGCCCGACCGAGCCGATGCTCTGCTGCAGGCGGTGGCCGCTCTAAAGGCGGAAGGAGTGGTGACTCCCGTTCCTCTTCAGGAACAAGGTCACGGTTTTTACTCCAATCTGTTTGTGGTGCCAAAGAAGGACGGGTCCTTTCGGCCCGTCCTGGATCTAAAGTTGCTCAACAAACACGTAAAAACCAGGAGGTTCCGGATGGAATCTCTACGCTCCGTCATAGCCTCAATGTCTCAAGGAGATTTCTTAGCATCAATAGACATCAAAGATGCTTATCTTCACGTGCCGATTGCGCCAGAGCATCAGCGTTTTCTACGCTTCGTTATAGAAAGCGAACACCTGCAGTTCGTAGCGTTACCTTTCGGGCTGGCAACAGCCCATCGGGTCTTCACCAAGGTCATGGCAGCAGTAGTAGCTGTCCTGCACTCGCAGGGTCACTCCGTGATCCCGTATTTGGACGATCTACTTATAAAGGCACCCTCTCAAGAGGCATGCCAACACAGTCTGAACGTGGCACTGAAGACTCTCCAGAGTTTCGGGTGGATTATCAACTTTTCAAAGTCAAATCTAACCCCGACCCAATCACTAACATATCTTGGCATGGAGTTTCATACTCTCTCAGCGATAGTGAAGCTTCCACTGGACAAGCAGTGCTCTCTGCAGACAGGGGTGCAATCTCTCCTGCAGAACCAGTCCCACTCCTTGAGGCGCCTCATGCATTTCCTAGGGAAGATGGTGGCAGCAATGGAAGCAGTCCCTTTCGCGCACTTTCATCTGCGCCCTCTACAATGGGACATTCTCCGCCAATGGGACGGGAAGTCGACGTCCCTCGACAGGGATGTCTCCCTCTCTCAGGCAACCAAGGACTCTCTCCGATGGTGGCTTCTTCCCACCTCATTGTCAAAAGGAAAGTCGTTCCTACCCCCATCCTGGGCGGTGGTCACGACAGATGCGAGCCTATCAGGGTGGGGAGCAGTGTTTCTTCACCACAGGGCTCAGGGTACGTGGACTCAGAGAGAGTCCACCCTTCAGATCAATGTTCTGGAAATCAGAGCAGTCTATCTTGCTCTGCGAGCCTTCCAACAGTGGCTGGAGGGCAAGCAGATCCGGATTCAGTCGGACAATTCCACAGCGGTGGCGTACATCAACCACCAAGGGGGAACACGCAGTCGACAAGCCTTTCAAGAAGTCCGGCGGATTCTGACGTGGGTGGAAAACACAGCATCCACCATATCCGCAGTTCACATCCCAGGCGTGGAAAACTGGGAAGCAGACTTTCTCAGTCGCCAGGGCATGGACGCAGGGGAATGGTCCCTTCACCCGGACGTGTTTCAGGAGATCTGTCGCCGCTGGGGGATGCCGGACGTCGACCTGATGGCGTCACGGCACAACAACAAGGTCCCGGTTTTCATGGCACGGTCTCACGATCACCGAGCTCTGGCGGCAGACGCCTTAGTTCAGGATTGGTCGCAGTTCCGACTACCTTATGTGTTCCCACCTCTGGCATTGTTGCCCAGAGTGCTCCGCAAAATCAGGTCCGACTGCCGTTGCGCCATTCTCGTCGCTCCAGACTGGCCAAGGAGGTCGTGGTACCCGGATCTGTGGCATCTCACGGTAGGACAACCGTGGGCGCTACCAGGCCGTCCAGACTTGCTGTCTCAAGGGCCGTTTTTCCATCTGAATTCTGTGGCCCTGAACCTGACTGTGTGGCCATTGAGTCCTGGATCCTAGGGACCTCAGGTTTATCTCATGATGTTGTTGCCACCATGAGACAGGCTAGGAAACCATCCTCCGCCAAGATCTACCACAGAACGTGGAAGATATTCTTATCTTGGTGCTCTGCTCAGGGAGTTTCTCCCTGGCCATTTGCATTGCCTATTTTTCTTTCCTTCCTGCAGTCTGGGTTGGAAAAAGGTTTGTCGCTTAGCTCCCTTAAAGGACAAGTCTCTGCGCTATCCGTATTCTTTCAGAAGCGCCTGGCGCGACTTCCTAAGGTACGCACGTTCCTGCAAGGGGTTTGTCATATCGTTCCCCCTTACAAGCGGCCATTGGAACCCTGGGATCTGAACAAGGTTCTAATTGCTCTCCAGAAGCCACCTTTCGAGCCTATGAAGGAGATTTCCTTTTCTCGGCTTTCACAGAAAGTGGCTTTTCTGGTGGCGGTCACGTCTCTTCGGAGAGTGTCAGAGCTGGCGGCGTTATCTTGCAAATCTCCCTTCCTGGTGTTTCACCAAGACAAGGTAGTACTGCGTCCAATTCCAGAGTTTCTTCCCAAGGTGGTATCTTCCTTTCATCTCAATCAGGATATCACTTTACCATCTTTGTGTCCGCATCCAGTTCACCAATTTGAAAAGGGTTTGCATCTGTTGGACCTGGTGAGAGCACTCAGGATCTACATTTCCCGCACGGCGCCTCTGCGCCGTTCGGATGCACTCTTTATCCTGGTCGCTGGTCAGCTTCCAAATCCACCCTTGCGCGGTGGATCAAGGAACCAATTCTTCACGCCTACCGTTCTGCTGGGCTTCCGACTCCTTCTGGACTGAAGGCCCATTCTACCAGAGCCGTGGGTGCGTCCTGGGCATTACGGCATCAGGCTACGGCTCAGCAGGTGTGCCAGGCGGCTACCTGGTCGAGTCTGCACACTTTTACCAAGCATTATCAGGTGCATACCTACGCTTCGGCGGATGCCAGCCTAGGTAGACAAGTCCTGCAGGCGGCGGTGGCCCACCTGTAAGAAAGGGCTGTCTGACAGCTCGATCGCGAGGTATTCTTTTACCCACCCAGGGACTGCTTTTGGACGTCCCAATTGTCTGGGTCTCCCAATTAGGAGCGAAAAAGAAGGGAATTTTGTTTACTTACCGTAAATTCCTTTTCTTCTAGCTCCAATTGGGAGACCCAGCACCCGCCCTGTTTTTTCTTAGGGTATTTGTTTTTCGGGTGCACATGTTGTTCATGTTGATAAGTTACGTTCTCCGATATTGTTTATCGGATTGAATTTGTTTTTGAAACAGTTATTGGCTTTCCTCCTTCTTGCTTTTGCACTAAAACTGAGGGACCCGTGCTCCCACGGGGGGGTGTATAGCCAGAAGGGGAGGGGCCTTACACTTTTAAGTGTAGTACTTTGTGCGGCCTCCGGAGGCAGTAGCTATACACCCAATTGTCTGGGTCTCCCAATTGGAGCTAGAAGAAAAGGAATTTACGGTAAGTAAACAAAATTCCCTTCTTTGATGATTTGCATGCCCAAATGCATTCAACTTGGTGAAACATGCATCGGACAACCATTAGTAACGTTATTGATAACATGTTAAGGTGTGCAAGTGTGGCGCTCATACTCGAAAATAGAGAGATTTTGAAAACTGTTTTTAGTTCTTTACTATTTGCACATCACTAACATGTTTCTTGATCCTGTGATTTCCGTAAATCCATGACTTTTCCTTACTGTTGCAATTTCAATGTTGAATGCAGAATTTGAAGAAGAAATAACATGGTAAAGGGCTAATGAAGTTTAAAACACCACTCCAGCGTTTCTTGTTGTTGCATCACTGGAATGGTGCTTTAAATGCAAGCCCACTGCTCCCTGTCTGATACTCTGGTCTCTTTCCTGCATCACGTAGCTAAAGTTGTGACCTGCCGTCTTACACTGCGTCAGCAATCACTTTCTTAATATAAGTATGAGTCTAAGAAAAAGGCTCTCATAGACTTGTATCAATACCTCATTCAAACGTCCATTTAACACTGTCAGGCCGCAGGACTCCTAACCCAAGTTTACAACCTCATTAATGTTAGGTTAGGAGACCCACTGCTGGTCTGTGTTTAAATAGACCTCTGAGGCTTAGAGGATCTAATTCTTTAGTGTTAGCCAGAAAAAAAGAGTTGTGGTTACATGGTCCAGGAGAGAACCAGAGCAGCGCTGGAAATGACACGACGGTGACTAAAAAGTATTTTAATACATACACTACATGCATTACTGATCAATAACAAAGGGACATCTAAAGAAATGAAGTACAACATCTTCTGAATCTGTTCCCACAAAAGGAAGGGTACTTGAATCAATAGAGCCAGCCATATGAGGTTGTCATCCTAAAAGTCCTTACTGACCCTTTAAAAAGACTTGCCACGTGACTTCAAGAATCTTCCCTAAAAGAAGCCTTAAAGATGCTAGCTTTTGTGAACAATGTCTACTCTATAAGTATTTCTATCCTGACTTGGCTCTTTTCACAAGGATAAACTCCCACCATCCTCTCCCTAGACCATTGTCACGTGTAACCATGCGTCTACAACCACATTCTGTTGCTTTATGCTGAGTAACAGCTCTCATTATGGAGCGCAGCCTGACCGTTTTATGTTGGGTAAAATAGGTGTAATGGAGGAGGCTAGTGCTTTAGATCAGTAATGGGCTTTGGATAATTTTTGCCACACTGATATACTCTTTATGTCCTCATATTTTCTTTTTTTTTTTTCTTACAGAAATGCCCTCATTTCTTAAAACTCCAATGGACTTGACAATCCGCACTGGTGCCATGGCACGCTTGGAGTGTGCAGCAGAAGGTCACCCACCTCCTCAGATCGCATGGCAGAAGGATGGTGGAACAGACTTCCCTGCTGCCCGAGAGCGCCGCATGCATGTTATGCCGGAGGATGAAGTCCTGTTCATCGTTAATGTCAAAATTGAAGATATGGGGCTCTATAGCTGCACAGCTCAAAATGCGGCAGGCAGCATATCTACCAATGTCTCACTGACTGTATTAGGTAAGTAAAATGCGTTTTTGTTAGACATGGGAAAGCAAATTTGGTTTTGCTGACTTTCAGATGACATAGGCATAGAATTCAATGGGAGACACAATTAACATTTTTACTCTTCTAAATCCATCAAAAGTGAATCTCAAACCTAGCATTTTAATTAAACCTTAAACAAGGTCGTTCCTTAATCCATATTGAAAAATCTGCACTGTTTTATCAGCCGGAGGCCACTGCGCTGGTGTTGTCTGACTCTTGTGCTGCTGAATTGGGAAGTTGCTGCACACGACCAGCACTACTTTGTACATTATATATGGATATGATGATGACCGTGTTCTGGGCTGTCTGCAGTCACTGTAGTGTACACTACGGCATTTCTCTTATGTAATTTAAAGGGAACCTGTCATATCTCTAAACCCAAACGCTATTAATTTGCATAAAGGTTAATATTCAGGTTAATAGCGTTCTAAAGCTGTGTGGCTGCCACAATGAAAGTGCCTATCAAGAGAATGTGAACATTATTCCTGCCGACAGCATCTGGCTTTCAGTCATAGATGTGGAGTTTCAGTTACCACTCAGTACATTGTGAGCCGTGACTGTAGCACCGGCAATGACTGGCAGGCGCTTAGTAGTACAATCAGCACAGAGCCAGCTGGCAGTCAGTGTTGGGGCATTGTTACAGCCGTAACGCAATGTGTGTGATCAGTGACTATATCTGTGCCGACCTCACCTCTATGACTGAAAGCCGCAGACTTGTAAGGAATACGTTAATTTTCTCCCGGTAGCCAGGATTTCAGTTCAGCGGCCATACAGCTTTAGAATGTTATTAACCTGCAGATTAACCCCATATCCGCTGATGCAACTTGTTCATGTTGTATAGTTTTCAGATGTAATGTTGTGGTATTTAAAGGCATGCCTTCTCATGTTTGTTGTTTATTTCTTTTTCTTTATTTTTTTTTATTATAGAAAACCCTCCTGAACCCTTAGTTGCAAAGCTTTAAAGGGATTGTTCACAACTCTAGTATTCATGGCCAATCTTCCAGATTAGTCATCAATACCAGATTGGTGATTGTTTGATACTCCGCACCTCCACCAATGAGCTATTAGCAGGTCTGGCGATGTACAGTTTGTTGAGTTGGAAATGTACAGCTCTGTACCATGTGTAATAGTCCTCGGGTGCTACAGCTCAGATGGTCTGTAAGGGAATGAAAACTGAACTGCAGGATATCAGATTGGTCACTGCACAGTATTGATCTGTGGCTATTGTACATCCGGCCATCCCAAGACATGCTAACAGCTGGTCAGTGGTAGTGCTGGCAGTTAAACCTCCACCCATCTGATATTGATGAGCTACCTTACAGAAGCCTGTGTATATATGTATGTACTGCAGTGTAAGTGCCTTCTGCAGTAGGTGTCCAGCTCGGCTCCTGAGTGACATCACCGCTCTTCAGACACTCTGGGTCACACTTCGCTCTGTGACACCAAGTAGTTACTCTTTCAGTGCAAGTCTCTGAAGTGTCAGAACCAGGCTGTATAGACTGATATTGTAAAAAAGAGCGTGGTGTCACCCAGAAGACCTCAATTATAATCATGTGACTCTGAAGAGGATCGGAACGGCACTGGATACCAGAGAAGAGCTCAGTAGATCATTATATTAACACACTTACACACTACCCTACATAGTTAAGAGTAAAGAGTTAAGATGGATAATAAATATCGAAATTCTGGACAATCCATTTAATTGTTGCTGGTTATACTTATGCAATGTGTTTCTTCTTTCAGAAACTCCCTCTTTTATTAGACCACTTGAAGACAGAACAGTGGCTCGCGGGGAGACTGCTGTCCTGCAGTGTATAGCGGGAGGAAGCCCAGTTCCTCGCCTGAACTGGACCAAAGATGATGGGCCCCTGATGGTAACAGAGCGCCATTTTTTTGCTGCTGCAAATCAGCTGCTTATTATTGTTGATGCTGGCCCAGAGGATGCTGGGAAATACACATGCAGCATGTCTAATACCCTTGGAACTGAGCGGGGTCATATCAACTTATATGTCTTGTCATCACCTAACTGCGACTCCTCACAAACCATCATTGGCTATGAAGAAGATGGGTGGACTACAGTTGGGATCGTCATTATTGTGGTTGTCTGCTGTGTTGTGGGCACGTCACTGGTCTGGGTGATTGTTATATATCATATGAGAAGGAAAAGTGAAGACTACAGCATAACCAATACTGGTAAGTGTTCGGCTCTATCATGGCTATGCCCACAATCATATTTCACAGGAGCAGGCTCTAGTTTGCTTTGTCATTTTCAGGCCAGGAACGGCACCAGAATACACCATTTTTGCATACATTTGCATGCTCACAAACGACTGTTGTCTGCCTGGCTTACATCTTATCCTCCCCAGAAACATAACGAAAATGACAAAAAAAAGTGACCTCTTTGTGACCTTCATGTCTTGGCTGCTTTATTCCCTATAAATTATGTACACTGAAAAGCTGATGCTGATGAATTGAATTGTACAGCTAACCACAAAGCGTGCGGCCAAACAAGACCTGGGAATACAGAAAAACCTTCCCATCTTGAAAAGCAAAATCCAGATCCCGATAATGTGAGCGCTCGGCCTTTTCATGTGCCGTGCACAGAGCTCTTGTGGGATCTCTTTAGTCTAATATGTTCAGTTTATAGCTGCAAACCTGCAGAGGCGATCTCCTTGAGGCCTCTCGTGTAGGTCACGGGGTGGGAACGATTACACAGGCCTTATTGTTTGCTAAAAATAGGAGAGACGGCATTATCCCGTCCTCCAAGCCCAATGTGCGAGGACTGTGCTTTCTGCAGGTCTACAGTTCTCTATATTACTATATGCTTATCTAGACCTGGAGTCTGTGGGAGCGTTTCCACTTTAAAATTGCCCAGAAGTGAAACATTTGACTGACTCAATTTAGATAATGACGGCTTTCTCACTTTTGGAGAGATTGCCATTTCTCAGTTTTTGATAATGTATGGCGATTTGTTTTCTGTATGCAGGTCACATTTCTGAGACTCAGTGGTTGGTTAAGCTTTTATACATTCTGTTTTGTGTTGTTTCTTCAGAGGACCTGAATCTACCGGCAGACATCCCCAGCTACCTGTCTTCTCAAGGAACCCTGTCTGAGCCCCCCGAAGGATATAGTAACTCCGAGGCTGGCAGCCATCAGCAGCTCATGCCTCCTGCCAGCGGCTGTGTTCACAAGGGGACAGATGGTGAGTACTTGGTGTCCAGACCACAGCTTTGCTTTTTGTGTGTCACATCTTAATGGTTGTCAGGTTAAATATATCAGGAACCAAACTGCAGCTAAATGCTTCTGATCCTTACTGTTTCCTTTTAAGTAATGAGGCAACGTGGAAATTGGTCAGAAAAATATGAATGGTCCCTGGACATGTAAACTTTCCATAGAGACAGCGGTTTCCCTATCTACCAATGCATGGGGGGGGGCACAATTTCTGAAAATATATATATTTTTTTAAAAAACATAACTATCTCCTGTACAAGTACTGCGCGGCAGGCAAGGAGTTCTCGACAAACAGCGCAAATACATAACGCAATCATGAAGCTCGCTCATAACCTCCTCCTCTTACATCATCGGCTCCCTGCCATCTCACAGTGCTGATTATTGCTTAACTCTGGGCCAGATACTGTGGCCTGTGGCCTATTGCTTATGGCAGGGCCCTACACACCTCATGTCAGTGTAAAACTGACATGTCCAAGACCCTGCAATAATTGTGTATTTCAGGGTATTAGACAAGTGATCAGACTGGTGAAAAATCAAGTGCCATATAGAAGAACTAAATAAAAAAAGGAAAAAAAATCCAATAACATTTGGAAAAAAATGTGGAGAAAAATGCAAATTAACGTATAAAAAAAAAATAACAAATAATTCACCATTAAAAATGCTGTTTAATTGGAATCACCATGTCCGGAACAACTACAGCCTTAAAGCAATCTCCTAATCTAAAGGCAGCTTTACACGCGGCGATTTATCGTGCGATCGCATGTGCGATCACACCCGCCCCCATCGTTTGTGCGTTACAGGTAATTTGTTACCCGTGGCACACAAAGTCGTTTACCCCCATCACACGTACTTACCTCCCAAACGACCTCGCTGTGGGCGGCAAACATACTCTTCCTGAAGGGGGAGGAACGTTCGGCGTCACAGCAACGTCACACAGCGGCCGCCCAATAGACGCGGAGGGTCGGAGATGAGCGGAACTTAACAACCCGCCCACCTCCTTCCTTCCGCATAGTCGGCGGCCGCAGGTAAGCTGCAGCACATCGTTCCCGGGGTCTCGCATGGAGCGATGTGTGCTGCCTCGGAAACAGTGAACAACCGGCGCACAGAAGGACAATCGTTTTTTTTTTTTTGTTTTTTTTTTGTTTTTTTTAAAATGAGCGACGTGTCAACGAGCAACGCTCGTAGCTGTCACACGCTACGATATGTCAAAAGATGCCGGATGTGCGTTACTAACGACGTGACCCCGACGACCTATCGTTAGATATATCGTAGCGCGTAACGGGGCCTTTACTCACACTTTCACCATACTTTTAAATTTTGTGTGGTAAAATGAATGATACCATTCAAAAGTACATCTCGTTCCCACAAAAAAGGGACTCCTCATACATCTGTGTACAGAAAAATAAAAATATTTGGCTCTGGTAAGAAGTGGAGTAAAACAGCGAAAATGCAAAAACTTTAGATTGGCCACGTCAAGAAGGGTTAAACATAGCTATAGATGACAAGTCATCAAACAGAGGCCCAAAAGCGTGTTCTTTTGGCCTACAAATAGCCAAGAATCATCAGCATACCATTTACCTGTATAGAAAAGCACATCAGACTGCACTTTCCTAAACAGATTGCCACTTCTAAGAAATGTAAGACACATCGAAAAAGTTAAAAACAAAAAAAAAAAGGTGTCAGTCTTATATTCTTATACTCCGGTGTTGTGTTACCGGAGGGGGGCAGTGGTGGTAGAGCAGGGTCACAGGAGGCAGAGGCTGTGCTGGCAGCAGCGGTGGGTCATTGGTGGCAGCGGAAGCTGCGGTGGTTGTGTGGTGGAGCAGGCCGGTGCGGCGAGTGTCCCAGTCTGTCTGCGGTCCGGGCTTCAAAGAAATGGCGCCCGGAGTGGTGCATGCGCAGATGGAGCTCTCATCCAAGAGCTCCATCTGTGCATGCGCTGACTCCCGGCACCATCATTTGAGGCTGGGCACCGCGGACAGACTAGGACACTCTCTACACAGCCACCCGTCCGCACAGAGTGGCAGCCAGCAGGCACCCGGCTACTGGGGCACCCAGACGCCCGCTGACATGCACTTGGCAGACCGCGCACAGACAGCCACCCACCAATTCATTTCTTGGTAAGCTATATTTGGATTTTAAGATATATATCTCTCATTTTCCTCCCATATTTTTGCGTTTTATAATCCGAAAAAAAAACGGTATATCCTGCAGTGTATGTTTCCTTTTATAATGGGTCCATGTAGTGGATGGATGGCTCTGCGTTCGCCCTAACAATGGTCACTGTGCCTTACAATGGGCATAATCACAGCCTGGACATACCCTCACTAACTTCCCTCAGGTCTGGTGGTTAAGCTTACAATGGTTGTATGAAATGTATTTAACACTTAAACTACTGTTCTTTTCCATAAGGTTTGTACGTTGATACCGGCAGTGAGGCAGATGCAGAAATCCTAAATGCGCAGTATGCATCCAATCTGCAGAATGGTAGAATACAGCAATTATATGGTCGTGGCAATGGCTTACATTCTGTAGACAGGAGGGACAGCCTTCCCATTCCAGGTAAGAAAAGCGAGTGTTGTGCACTTCTAATTGTAAATACTTCTCTGTGGATATAGGTAAATGAGTTGCTGACAGTAATTATAGTTTATTCAAAATGGCCTTAACTTGGTTCCTGGCACTTACTTTCTGCACACTGACAACCTAGAATGCAACATGTTTTCCATCACCGTGGAAGAATCGATGCCACACAAGTGACGAGGCATTGTTCTAGATCACATCATTGCTGCAGGCCGTGCGCTACAGAGGCAGATCAGTCAGGATATACTGTATTGCAGTATGTTACAATTCAATCTGCAGGTGAAAGGAGATGTGGGTGTGCTGCATTGCTGATAATCAAATAAAACATCCAAAGAATCCGGAGTGATTTAGCTAGAAGTGCAGCTTATTCTCAACGCATTTCAAAGTCCAATATGAGGTCTTCATCAGGAGCCACAGAAGAGGACTCCTGATGAAGTTATATTAGACTGAAACACTTCTGTGTTTTTTTTTGATGAAGTCTTCATATTGACATTGAAACACCCTGAGAATAAACCGGACTTCTGCTATACCACTCTGGATGTCTGTATGTGGATATTACTATCTGCACAGCATATCTGCATGTCCTTTCACCTAATCTTGTTGGATTCTCCAATCTGCGGAGCCGCAGCAGCTGGATCTACACATTGGCACTTTCTTGCGTTGCTTTCTCACATCCTTGCCAGGTGTGACCAGTGCTGCAAACCTAAAAACATTGACGGAATAACGCCCGGTTTGCGCTTGTTTGTTGTCTGTTTTCTCTCAACAATTCATTCTTTTTCGGTTTGTAAGTAATCATTTTAATGCACTTTGAGATCATAGTTCTGTTTATGTGCAACCAAAATGGAAAACCTGACTGCTCTGTAATCTGTGTAGTAGCAGCATGGGGCCTGTCCCCGCTGTTCGTGCTCCACACTGAAAAATGGATTTCTTGATGATGAAGTGATGCGGCTTTCTTGATTTTCTAGGTGGCGGCCAGCTTATGATCTGTTCTGATTGTTACGACAATGCTAACATCTACTCAAGGACCAGGGAATTCTGTCCATATACATACATTACAGAGGAGGACCCTATGGATCACGCCCTGTCTAACCTTATTGCCCCCATTCCTAAGGACATATTTCCTAATCATTCACATGACATGACCACATCTGCTGCTGACATGTCTGCATTCCTCTCCAGCTACGACAAGGACTGTGCAAAACCCAGCTGTGGTAAGCAACTAAACTCCCCACATCTGGGCTTGTAAATGTCATTCTTTTTATTATTTTCTGGGATGACAGATCATTTTTCCACATCCTCGCTCTCCTTTAATACAACGGCACTATATTCTGCTGATATGACAGCTACAGCTGTGTATCCCTAATTGCTCCGTGTCTCCAAAGGACCATTACTCACAAAGTGGATGAAAATGAGCTAATAAATATCAGAAGTATCCTTGTCATTGTGAGGTTTTACAGATTGCTTTAGGGGTTGGTGGAATCTAAAAAACAAAATTTACATTTTGTGCCAATGGGTTAAAAAAAAAAAAGCAGGCAAAAATGAATTTGCGGCTTATGCGAGTTTCTTTGGATGTTGCCAAATATAGAGGAATAGAGCAACATTACCTGTACATGCGGCTTTTTTAGTCCCTGACTGGAGTAGGACCCCCCGCTTTAGCATTTCAGGGGGGCCTCGGTGTTTAGATGATGATCAGCTATCCTGTGGATATATGTCATTAGTGGAACAACTAGGTCAAGTCCATTTTTTTTCTTTTTCCTACTTCATATATTTGTTCTTATATTATTCCCACTGTCCCCATGAGTGTGCGGTTTATTTTTTTTTTATTTTTTTTTTTTTTATTCTAGCAATACGGGACATTTTGTTTACTGCTAATTTTTGTGGTCTATCTAGTGGAGGTTGCCATTGCTCACCAGATTTTCTGATTGAACTGTACGGCGGTTTTGTTTTTGTTTTTTGTTTTTTTTTTTTCTGTTACACCAGTAATTCTCCGGGAAGCAGCATGAATGAAATGAGAGCAAAAACTGGCCACCATATCTTTTTTTTTTTTTTTTTTCTTTTTTAAAAAGGAATCTGTCACCAGAATTATGCTATTTAATCTGAGAGCAGCACAATGTATGGGAAGATGGGAAGAGACCCTGATTCCAGCAATGTGGCACTTACTAGGCTACTTGCTGCAGTTTTGATAAAATCATGGTTTTATCTTCTGCAGATCTAGTTCTCTAGGGCTAGTTTCACACCTGCGTTGGACGGGATCCGTAGCATTGCGTTGTGTGACGCATGCAACGGATGCGTTGCATATAGTGGCACAACGCAATGCTACGGATCGTACAAAATATCGCAATCCGCCTGGTGATCAGCTGATCACTCCCCGTAGCCGGCCTCCGGGTGATCAGCTGATCACTCGAAGTAGCCGGCCGCTGGGTGATCGCCGACGATGTGTGCGGGGGGCGGTGTGCGAAGTAGGTGGAGCCGAGCGGGGCCATGGTGAGGACGTCAGTGCCGCGGGGACTGCATCGCTGGGGGATAGGTGAGTGTGTGTGTGTGTGCGCGCGCGATTGTGTGTGTGTGTGTGTGTGTGTGTGTGTGTGTGTGTGTGTGTGTGTGCGCGCGCGCGATTGTGTGTATACATACGGAGTGCGGGAGGGGGCGGAGCCGAGCGGCGAAGTGTCGAGCTCCCGGCACACGTAACCAGGGTTCCTTGGTTACCCGATGTGTACCCTGGTTACGGGTGGAGGGAGCCAGAGAGAGCATGCGCAGTGGAATCCAGAGGATTCCACTGCTCAAAAAAACGTTACATGCTGCGTTCCTTCCGCCCGACGCAGCGTCAAAATAACGACGCTGCGTCGTCCAGCGGATGCAACGCAGACACTTGCGTTACAGTGCGTTGTCCATACAAGTCTATGGAGAATAGCGCAGTGCGTTAACGGACTGCGCTATTCTCCATAGTGACGGACTCCGCTGAACGCAAGTGTGAAACTAGCCTAAATGCGGAGTGCTATATCCCCGCCCACACCACTGATTGGCAGAGTGGTGGGGGCGAGGTTACATTGATCACATGGTATAATTAGAGTTGAGTGAGTGCCTAACTATTCGTACTCGCGACTCATAACGAGTAGTGTCTAATACTCGCGTATTCATTCCGAATAGCATGTGCAATACAAGTCAATGGGGGAAAAAAAAACCTCACAAAGTATCGAGTAAACCGAATGCCGCACTATTTGCTACTCGCACGAATAGTACGGCATTTGGGTTACTCGTTACTTTGCAGGTTTTCCCCATTGACTTACATTGCACATGCTATTCGGAATGAATAAGCGAGCATTAGACAGTACTCGTTCTGTGTATAGCGAGTACGAATAGTTAGGTACTCACTCAACTCTGCGTACGATACAACTAGTCTTGTAGTAATAATCTCCAGCTGATTAAAATATTTATTTAAAGAACAACCTACAAACCAGTAAGTGACACATCACTGGAATCAGGCTCTCTGCCCCTTCATTATGCTGCTGTCAGATTACATGACTGACTGATTCCCTTTAGGGCGGCTTTGCACGTTGCGATATTGCACGTGCGATGTCGATGGGGTCAAATCGAAAGTGACGCACATCCGGCGTCGCAGTCGATATCGTAACGTGTAAAACCTTTTTGATACGATGGACGAGCGCAAAAGCGTCGTTATTGTATCATCGCTGCAGCCTCCGACATTTCCATAATGCCGGTGCAGCGACAGGTACGATGTTGTTCCTCGCTCCTGCGGCAGCGCACATCGCTGTGTGTGAAGCCGCAGGAGCGAGGAACATCACCTTACCTGCCGCCGGCTGCAATGAGAAGGAAGAAGGTGGGCGGGATGTTTACATCCTGCTCATCTCCGCCCCTCCGCTTCAATTGGCCGCCTGCCGTGTGATGTCGCTGTGATGCCGCAGACCCGCCCCCTAAGGAAGGAGGTGGGTCGCCGGCCAGAGGGACGTCGCACGGCAGGTATGTGCGTGTGAAGCTGCCGTAGCGATAATAATCGCTACGGCAGCTTTCACTAGATATCGCACGTGCGACGGGGGCGGGGACTATCGCTGCAGCATCGGTAACACATTGTTACCGATGTCGCAACGTGCAAAGCCCGCCTTAGGCTCCTCCTAGAGTAAGTGGGAAAGATTTACAAGAAATAACCATTGGCGATTACACTGTGTGACTGATGTGAAATAAGTCTTAAGAAATGTATACATCAGTATGGCCATGTAGTAATGTTCTGTACAGTTGTATGCCAGTTGATAAAACTCAATCATTGACTAATTGTTTGCTTTCAGATTCATTTCCTTGCCCGTCTTGGAGTATAAAGAAAGATGACAACCTTCCAGCGGCACATCCTCACTTCTGCCACCACCCTGTACCAATCCATGAGAAAAACCTTCTCAGAAATGAAGTGGCCTCCTCAGTCAGAGCAGAAGATCGCCTCCTTCCTAGGCCTTACACAAGATCGTGTGACCAGGACTACGACTTGGGGAGGACTCTTAATATTGGAGATTACAAGGAGACAACTTAAGACCAAAGGAATCTGCACGTCAGCTGACTTTTGTATTGACTACCTCAGAATTGAATTAATGGCCAAAGAGTGCTACAATGGGTTTGTTTACAAGGGCATCATGTGGACCAATGCAAGTATGCTGTGTCAGACGGCAGCTGGATCACGCTGTGTAGCTTGGACCGGTCATTATTTGAGCACTTGTACGTTTTGCTCCAGGAAGTGCTGGACTGACACAAACCTCTGTGAAAAGGATGATGCTGTGGTACCCTAACATTCGCAGAAACTAAAGAGCAAAGACAGTTTTCACGTTCTGTTCTTAAAATTGCAGGTGGACCCTTTTTATTATGTTTGCAAATGTTTTGTGACTATTCATTGATGGAAGCATGCACCCTTACAGCGTGACTGAGAAATCGTCACATACACGGGGTACACACACATACTATGATTATCAGAAATTCCTTAGGAAAAATTCCATCTAAGAATGTCAACGTGGAGCGTGAGCAAATGGAGACCTTCCAAGCCAAACTTGCTATGGCCCCTATATTTAGACCATCCATAAAGTTAATTATTCTGGGTGTAGGAGATGGGGCTTTATGGAAGCTTGTAAAGATCATAGCAGCCAATCAATATATTGGATTATGACGTAAAAGATGCACCTCCATATAGAGGATCAAAGTAGTGTATTATTCTGTAGCCACGAGGCCAGGGTTTGCATTAATGAGTAATGTCGTTAGAGATGGCCAGTGCAGATAGGGAGAAATTGTGCTTCTATTATGTCCCCATATTGATAAACGCATCCTCCTATCTCAACCATCCGAGCGTCCATTATTTAGTTACATCACACCGCACAGACCATATGCAAAATAGAGAGAATTTCTTTGTGAATGAATGTACTTTGATGCCCCCGTCCTGTCTTTTCTGCAAGCTGTTTTTTTGTCACTTGTAGGTTTTTTTGGTTCTGAATGTTGAAGGGCATATTCTGCTGTGCAATCAGCCAAATATACAGATGTGTATAGCTATAATTTATTACACAAGCAGACTATTCCGATTCCACATCCCTAAAATGATGCTTTCCGCCAATGTTTCTCCATTACAGACAAATAGGCAGTTTAACAGGTAAACTGTTGCTTTGGGACCTTTTTTCTTTTATTTAAGCACTTTTCATTCACTTGTTCCTTTTATAGATTAAATGTAATCATAGGTGCTATATTTTTTTTAAAGAGGTTTCCCACTTGAAATGGAGCCCAAACTTTGTAAAATATGTAAAACCACAGAACAGGTACTCAACCTTCCCTGGATCCAGCACCCTTCGGCTGCACAGGTCTCGGTGTGTCGATTGGCTGCAGTGGTGACGTCACTGCTGCAATCACTGAGCTCGTTGGCTCGTGCTATCCCCAGTACCTTGTTTGACCTTCCTTAAGGTGGGCAGATCAAACATGTTTTATCTATCGCTATGCAGAGTTCTGCCGCACTCACGGTCCGAGTATTGAGCGTGATACACACACTGTCTTCAGGACAGTGGTTCCCCCTTCAGCTATAGGTGAGCGGACATCTATTTTTTCCTTGTTTCTGTCTTTAGGACGCCTGACCTGAACCTGAAACCCTCGTATATGTCCCGAACTTGTATATCACACATCCTTGCTCCTGGGACAGGGATGTGTAAATGTGGCATTACCTTTGGGGAACTCCTTTCTTGCAGCAGATTGTAGTGGAAACTGTTATTACATGAGAGAGGTGCTGCTGGGAAACTGGCGTTTCTGTAAAAGAATGCTCTGCAGAATGCAGCCTCTACTGAGCATGTGCAAGAATTCAGCAGCAGACAGGAGAACAGTGAAAAGAGCATCTCCGTCAAGCTAATTGGGCAGAGAGTGGTTTGCCGCTTTGAATATACTTTAAACCCGATTCATCAAGACTAGTGATGTCTAGTCGATCTTAATGAGGTGACATGTGGGAATCCGGCGCTCCTGATTCATTAAGAGGCCCACACCTCTTAATGAATCAAGCGGATTAGATGGGGGGCATGCACCTCCATGGGCCACGCTAAAAATCTAACTTCCGTGCCTTACTGTAGTTAGCTTTCTGGTGTAAGCTACGCCACAGCTCGTCCTGAATTTGCAGCTCTTTGGTGTCACGCCAATGTCCTGTCCAGCTCCACCCAATTTCTCTTAGCTAGGAAAAACTAACATGAAAACAATAAGTGTCACTACCTTTTTGCTCAACTCAGAGTTGTGCCAACATTTTGCAACTTTTCAAATTGCTTTGATGAATTTGCTTCTTGGACTGATCTGACGGTGTATAATAGACTGACCCATACAGTCTGGAATGTTCAGGAACTAATCATTGATGCATTTTTCTGGGTAAAGTTTAGGCTTTGCATTTTATTTAATTAAAATTGCTTGTATTTGTTCCTACAAGTCCAGTGGGCAGTCTGAGTCAGTGATTGATGGTTTTCCCTGTATGACAGTGTACGCAGAGATAACTGTCAATCACTAGTCTGACCACCGACTGGACTCCTATGCACACAAATACCAGGGATTTCAATGAAAAAATACAAGTTATACTGAATTTTGTGCTGTCCACAGATTGGACTGTGTACAATTGAGAAGAAGGGAAGAGTGGACCCAGCACCACAATCCAGTATATTAAAATATCAAAAATGTATTAGATATTAACAAATCCAACGGATCCAAAACTTGAGAGAACGCACATAAGGGCACCTTACACGTTTCGAACAACAAGTAAAAACAGGTCCTTAATCATAGGTGACTGTGTACAATGTAGCTGTGAAGAGGCTGATTGCCAATATCATACTCCGCATTATTACTAATTACACCTTGATCACTACATTTTATTTCTTTTTCGCTCCTAATTGGGAGACCCAGACAGTGGGTGTATAGCTACTGCCCTCTGGAGGCCGCACAAAGAACTACACTTAAAAGTGTAAGGCCCCTCCCCTTCTGGCTATACACCCTCCCGTAGGAGTACAGATTCCTCAGTTTTAGCTTTGTGCGCAAGGAGGTCAGACACGCACGCATAGCTCCATTGTTTTTAGTCAGCAGCAGCTGCTGACTATGTCGGATGGAAGAAAAGAGGGCCCATAAACAGGGCTCCCAGCATGCTCCCTTCTCACCCCACTGTATGTCGGAGGTGTTTGTAAGGTTGAGGTACCCATTGCGGGTACGGCGGCAGGAGCCCACATGCTGATTCCTTCCCCATCCCTTTTTACAGGGCCCTGGGTGAAGTGGGATTTGCTGGTCTCCAGGCACTGAGACCGGGCTCCATCTACAGCCCCTGGAGAAGATGCTGGATGGAGCGGAGTACATCAGGGACATGGCCCTGCATCCTCAAGGTACTCTGTGTCCCCGTGCAGGCGCTCACACCGCAGCATGCTGGGTGTTGTAGTGCGCCGGGGGACATCAGCGCTACGGCGCTTGTGCCATGGCCTCATTCAGCTTAGCTGAAGCAGGCACACTTCCAGGAATCGGTCGCGCCGGCCGCTGGGACTGCGGCGCGGCTGGCACTTGTAGTGCGCCGGGGACTTCAGCGCGGCCCGCGCTTTTACGGCGGCCGCGCTGATAACTCGAGTCCCCGGCTTTTGCGGCCTGATTCCGTTCGTTCCCGCCCCCGGACCTGCCAGTCAGGAGAGGGGCGGGACGCTGGCCACATCTAGAAATCGGTCATGCCGGCCGCTGGGACTGCGGCGCGGCTGGCACTTGTGGTGCGCCGGGGACTTCAGCGCGGCCCGCGCTTTTACGGCGGCCGCGCTGATAACTCGAGTCCCCGGCTTTTGCGGCCTGCTCCCGTTCGTTCCCGCCCCCAGACCTGCCAGTCAGGAGAGGGGCGGGACGCTGGCCAGTGCATCAGCGCTGAGGGCTGGAGTCGTTTTTACATACTCCAGCCCTCACAATCGGCACAGAGGGGACACTGTTTCCCGCACTTTTGTTTGGGAACTCCCACGGACCGCCCCTCTCCACAGACGCCGGCAGCCATTCCTGCTGACACGCTGAGCTGCAGAGGGGAGCCGGGGAGACCCAGACAAGAAATTCTTCCCTCTTACCCGCTATTCAGCGGGCGGTAAGCAGCCCTCAGGGCTCACCCCCTCTTGTGCCAGTATTATTCTTAGTATTTTGTTTCTACAAATACTTGGGATTACATAGCGCTGGTCGCCCTTTGGCTATAGACTCTCTCACATTGCAGAGAGCCAGCAGCATGTCGTCCGCAAAACGCAAGGGTGCCAAAGCACAGACATTATATGCTTCCTGCACCGCATGTGGGACTTTTCTACCGGCAGGCTCCACGGACCCCCATTGTGTGCAGTGCTCGGCCCCTGCGGCGCTTGCACAGCCGGGGCCTCTGCTGGACGTGACCCAGGGTGTACCACCTGTGAATGCTGTCCAGGTGACAGGCACTGAGTTTGCGGCTTTTGCTGACAGAATGTCTCTCACTATGTCACAAATTCTTGACACATTGCGAGCTAGGCCTGTACTTCAGGCCACGGACACTGTGCAATCATTGCCCCCTGGTCCCCCTCAGCTCCAAGCTCCGGGACGGGCATATACACCTCAGGGTGAAGACTCTGACTCGGACGATGGCCCCGGGCAGCCTAAGCGGGCTCGCTATGACGGGCCTTCACATTCATCTCAATGGTCAGGATCCCAGCGAGATGAATCTATGGGTGATGAGGCGGACGTAACTGATCAGGATTCTGATCCTGGAACCGCTCTCAATCTAGATACACCAGATGGTGACGCCATAGTTAATGATCTTATATTTAACATCAATAAGATGTTAAATATTTCCCCACCAGCTCCTCTTGTGGAGGAGTCAGCTTCGCAGCACGAGAGAATCCATTTCAGATACCCTAAGCGTACTTTAAGCACTTTTCTGGACCACGCTGACTTTAGAGACGCAATCCAGAAACCCCACGCTTATCCTGAAAGGCGTTTTCCTAAACGGCTTAAAGATACACGCTATCCTTTTCCCCCTGAGGTGGTCAAGGGTTGGACCCAGTGTCCAAAAGTGGATCCTCCAATTTCCAGGCTTGCAGCTAGATCCTTGGTTGCAGTTGAAGATGGAGCGGCACTTAAAGATGCCACTGACAGGCAGATGGAGCTCTGGCTGAAATCCATCTATGAAGCGATTGGAGCGTCATTAGCGCCTTCTTTTGCAGCCGTATGGGCACTCCAAGCTATCTCAGCCGGGCTTGCGCGAGTTGACTCCGTCACACGTGCATTTGCCCCGCAGGTAGCACCATTGACCTCGCAAATGGCGGCATTCGCGTCGTACGCGATTAATGCTGTTCTTGACGCTACAAGCCGCACGGCAGTGGCGTCAGCCAACTCCGTTGTTTTGCGTAGGGCCCTGTGGTTGAGACATTGGAAAGCAGATTCTCATTCCAAGAAGTGCTTAACCAATTTGCCTTTTTCTCGTGACCGATTGTTTGGAGAGCGTTTGGATGAAATCATCAAACACTCCAAGGGTAAGGACTCATCCTTACCGCAACACAGACAAAACAGACCCCAACAGAGGAAGGGTCAGTCTGGTTATCGGTCCTTTCGAGGACCGGGCAGGTCCCAATTCGCATCGTCAAAAAAGACTCAAAAAGACCAGAGACGCTCAGATTCTTGGAGGTCTCGGTCACGCCCAAAAAGGGCAGCCGGAGGAACCGTTGCCAAAACGGCGTCCTCCTGACTTGAGGTCTCCGATTCCCACACCCGCGGTCGGTGGGAGGCTTTCCCACTTTGGCGACATCTGGCTGTCACACGTCAAAGACCGTTGGGTGAGGGATATTCTGTCTCACGGGTACAGGATAGAGTTCAGTTCTCGTCCGCCAACTCGTTTCTTCAGAACTTCTCCCCCACCAGACCGAGCCGATGCTCTGTTGCAGGCGGTGGCCGCTCTAAAAGCGGAAGGAGTGGTGACCTCCGTCCCTCTTCAGGAACAAGGTCACGGTTTTTACTCCAATCTGTTTGTGGTCCCAAAAAAGGACGGATCGTATCGGCCCGTCCTGGATCTAAAGTTGCTCAACAGACACGTAAAAGTCAGGAGGTTCCGGATGGAATCCCTACGCTCCGTCATAGCCTCAATGTCTCAAGGAGATTTTCTAGCATCAATAGATATCAAAGATGCGTATCTCCACGTGCCGATCGCACCAGAGCATCAGCGTTTCCTACGCTTCGTCATACACGACGAACACCTGCAGTTCGTAGCGTTACCTTTCGGTCTGGCAACAGCCCCCCGGGTCTTCACCAAGGTCATGGCAGCAGTAGTAGCTGTACTGCACTCGCAGGGTCACTCGGTCATCCCGTATCTAGACGACCTGCTTATAAAGGCACCCTCTCAAGAGGCATGCCAACACAGTCTGAAGGTGGCACTAGACACTCTCCAGAGTTTCGGGTGGATTATCAACTTTCCAAAGTCTCATCTAACCCCGACCCAATCTCTGACTTATCTTGGCATGGAGTTTCATACTCTCTCAGCGATAGTGAAGCTTCCACTGGACAAGCAGTGCTCGCTGCGGACTGGAGTGCAATCTCTCCTTCAGAGCCAGTCGCACTCACTGAGGCGCCTCATGCATTTCCTAGGAAAGATGGTAGCAGCAATGGAGGCAGTCCCGTTCGCGCAGTTTCATCTGCGCCCTCTACAATGGGACATTCTACGCCAATGGGACGGGAAATCGACGTCCCTCGACAGGACTGTCTCCCTCTCTCAGACTGCCAAGGACTCTCTGCGTTGGTGGCTTCTCCCCACCTCATTGTCACAGGGAAAGTCGTTCCTTCCCCCGTCCTGGGCAGTGGTCACGACGGATGCGAGCCTATCAGGGTGGGGAGCGGTGTATCTCCACCACAGGGCTCAGGGGATGTGGACTCTGGAAGAGTCCACCCTGCAGATCAATGTTCTGGAAATCAGGGCAATCTATCTTGCCCTGCGAGCCTTCCAGCAATGGCTGGAAGGCAAACAGATGCGGATTCAGTCGGACAATTCCACGGCGGTGGCGTACATCAACCACCAAGGGGGAACACGCAGTCGCCAAGCCTTTCAAGAAGTCCAACGGATTTTGACGTGGGTGGAAAACAGAGCGTCCACCATATCCGCAGTTCACATACCAGGCGTGGAAAACTGGGAAGCAGACTTTCTCAGTCGCCAGGGCATGGACGCAGGAGAATGGTCCCTTCACCCGGACGTGTTTCAGCAGATCTGTTGCCGCTGGGGGACGCCGGACGTCGATCTGATGGCGTCACGACACAACAACAAGGTCCCAGTTTTCATGGCACGGTCTCACGATCACCGAGCACTGGCGGCAGACGCCTTGGTTCAGGATTGGTCGCAATTCCGACTCCCCTATGTGTTCCCACCTCTAGCATTGTTACCCAGAGTTCTCCGGAAAATCAGGTCCGACTGCCATCGAGCCATACTCGTCGCTCCAGATTGGCCAAGAAGGTCGTGGTACCCGGATCTGTGGCATCTCACGGTAGGCCAACCGTGGACACTACCAGACCGTCCAGATTTGCTGTCTCAAGGGCCGTTTTTCCATCTGAATTCTGCGGCCCTGAACCTGACTGTGTGGCCATTGAGTCCTGGATCCTAGCGGCCTCAGGTTTATCTCATGAAGTTGTTGCCACAATGAGACAGGCTAGAAAACCTTCCTCAGCTAAGATCTATCACAGAACGTGGAAGATATTCTTAGCGTGGTGCGTGGCTCAAGGGTTTTCTCCCTGGCCATTTGCATTGCCAACTTTTCTTTCCTTCCTGCAGTCTGGGTTGGAAAAAGGCTTGTCGCTTAGCTCTCTTAAGGGTCAAGTCTCCGCGCTATCCGTATTCTTTCAGAAGCGCTTGGCACAGCTTTCTAAAGTACGCACTTTTCTCCAAGGAGTTTGTCATATCGTTCCTCCTTACAGACGGCCATTGGAACCCTGGGATCTGAACAAGGTTCTCATTGCTCTCCAGAAGCCGCCTTTCGAGCCTTTGAAAGAGGTTCCCCTTTCTCGGCTTTCACAAAAGGTAGTTTTTCTTGTGGCGGTCACGTCTCTTCGAAGAGTGTCCGAGCTAGCGGCGTTATCTTGCAAATCTCCCTTCCTGGTGTTTCACCAAGACAAGGTAGTACTGCGTCCAATTCCAGAGTTTTCTCCCAAGGTGGTTTCTTCCTTTCATCTCAATCAGGATATCACTTTACCATCTTTGTGTCCGCATCCAGTTCACCAATTTGAAAAGGGTTTACATCTGTTGGACCTGGTGAGAGCACTCAGGATTTACATTTCTCGCACGGCGGCTCTACGCCGTTCTGATGCGCTCTTTGTCCTAGTCGCTGGTCAGCATAAGGGATCGCAAGCTTCCAAATCCACCCTGGCGCGGTGGATCAAGGAACCAATTCTTCACACATACCGTTCTGCTGGGCTTCCGATTCCATCTGGACTGAAGGCCCATTCTACCAGAGCCGTGGGTGCGTCCTGAGCATTGCGGCATCAGGCTACGGCTCAGCAAGTGTGCCAGGCGGCTACCTGGTCGAGTCTGCACACGTTTACCAAACACTATCAAGTGCATACCTACGCTTCGGCAGATGCCAGCCTAGGTAGACAGGTCCTTCAGGCGGCGGTGGCCCACCTGTAGGAAGAGGCTGTCTGACAGCCCGTTCATGTGGTATCTTTTTACCCACCCAGGGACTGCTTTTGGACGTCCCACTGTCTGGGTCTCCCAATTAGGAGCGAAAAAGAAGAAGGGAATTTTGTTTACTTACCGTAAATTCCTTTTCTTCTAGCTCCAATTGGGAGACCCAGCACCCGCCCTATTTGTTCTTAGGGTTTCGTTTTTCGGGTGCACATGTTGTTCATGTTGTTTCTTAAGTTCTCCGATCATGTTATCGGATTGAATTTGTTTTTGAAACTGTTATTGGCTTTCCTCCTTCTTGCTTTGGTACTAAAACTGAGGAATCTGTACTCCTACGGGAGGGTGTATAGCCAGAAGGGGAGGGGCCTTACACTTTTAAGTGTAGTTCTTTGTGCGGCCTCCAGAGGGCAGTAGCTATACACCCACTGTCTGGGTCTCCCAATTGGAGCTAGAAGAAAAGGAATTTACGGTAAGTAAACAAAATTCCCTTCTTTATATCCCCACATCGGAGAACATGCTTAACATATTGACCTCTTCTCCTGGACGTTTACAAGTTGTTTAATTCTGTTTCATCTGTCCTACAAGGGTTTCTCACCCTGTGATTGCATGATCAGGTTAAGCAGTGTCCGTCTTCTTTATTCTACTTCCATGGAGACTCAAGTCTACGTACAAGCTGTGTACACCAAGTAATGGAAACCTTTTTCAGTCATGTCTTGGTGATCCACCTAATGTATACAGTTTATATAGGGAAATCTGTGCCAATCTGTGTATCCTTGATATTATGCCAATATTTCAACACTCTTTGAATAATTGTGCAATTCATCTACTTCATTTTCTGTGCTGCTTTGCCATAAATCCTTATACTTCTGCATGGAGGTGCAGCGCATCAAAGGCACGGCACTGATTTATGACCGTACCGGGTGGCACCGAGCTATATGGAATAATTGTGTGTCTCCTCAGTAATGGCACGTGCTGCTTGAGTATCTTAGCTGTACACATGATATTTTTATGCTTGTTTGTGCTGTACTTGCAAAAACAAATTATTCATTGTAGTTTTAACTTGTTTTGTCATATCCTGGTGTTCTTGCTTTATGTCCATAATTACAGTTTATTTGTAACCCCCTCACATTGAGAATCACATTTATTTATCCATTCATTGGGACTTTGCCTATGTACCATTACCAAAACATTGTGCAGTATATTTGTAGAATTGCTTTTTTCATTGGTGTGTTGTACACTTTACAGACAAACCATGACTAGGCCGATCCTGTAGTCCTGTTTATCAGTTTCTTCTACAAAAGCCCTGATTCATGATTGCTGTTTTTCCAGTAATTTATCATTGGTTTTAGTATTTGTGCCTTATTCTCTACGTCTTGCACCATTTTTTTTTTTTATTTTTTTCCTTGACAACTTTATCCAGATGCTTTAGACTCTAGTGAAATGCAACTTTTTCCAAAAGTCTCTATATAAACTTTTATCCCATTTGAAAACTAGAATGTAGTATTTTAAAGCATTTGTAACCTATGTTGTAAGATCACAAACAGTTAAAATTAAAAACTGAGGGTTTTTTTTTATTTTACACCAAATTCAGGAACCTCGTTCACCATTTTGAATGATTTAGCACCAAAAGGGTAGAAAATAATGCAAGACAAGTGATGTAAATTAAAAATTGCAAATGATGAATGCTGTTACCATCCTAGAGAAATGGACCAATTTCCACTCCCCATGTGTTGGCCCAGTTGCATCCAATTTTATTTCCTTTTTCCAATTTTTTTTTTTTTTTTTTTACCCATTATGCTTGTTTCCAAGCCAATAAAAAGACTCCTAGGTCACATGTTTTTATTCAAAATGGCAACCAAACTGATTTGTGAGACATGGAAGCAAATCGGAATCCTTCTGATTTGAATCATTGTTTCACGGATCACCATTGGCTTAAATGGCCGAGTCTCATTCACAAACCTGGATCAGAATAGGACATGCATAGATACTTCCCACAGACTTGTGAACATAGCCTTAGGCAAAGTGTAGCCAAATCTTAGGCACAAGGTACTGTTGCCTATTGAGTCCATTGGTTCACTAATTTTCTTCTTCCGTTCGTTAGCTTTTGTAAGGTTGTGACACTATTTTTAAAATATATTCACATGTATTTCAATGCTACAATGATTTTTTTTTTTTTTTTCACCCATGCACTAAAATTTTAAGCTTTGTTAAAGGGAATCGGTCACCAGATTTGTGCCTTTATGAGGTGTAGCTAGCACCAGTGAGCCCTTATATACAGCGGTTTAGAATACTGTATCCAAGAGCCCTGGCCGCTCTGTAGGACGTAAAAAACATCTTTATTATACTCATCTAGGGGGCTCTCTGGCTCAATGGGCATCGCTGCTCTAGGTGTCTTCTCTATAATGTGCAGTCGCCATCCTCCTTCCTAGCCCCTTGTGGCTGACGCATCCTATGTCATACACACAGAGGCCTCCAATTTGCCCCCTGCGCATGCTCAGTTTGGTCTGCCCTGCTGAGGGCAGGTGAAAGTATTGTAGTGCGCATGTGCAAGCGTTCTTTGACATTTCCTCATGCTTGCACACTAGAATACTTTGCGCACTTGTCTCTGCCCTGCTCAGGACAGAGCAATGGAGGCCTCTGTGTGGATGACGTCAGCCACACGGAGCTGGGAAGGAGGACGGCGACTGCACAAGATAGAGGCGCCGGACCAAGAGTAGCGAGGCCCATCGTACCTGACAGCTCCCCATGTGAGTATAATAAAGGTCTTTATGTTCTGCAGAGCGGCCTCAACATTTCTAGAATACTGTATATAATACTGTATATAAGGGCATAATTGTGCTAGACGCAGCTCATAAGGGACAAACCTGGTGACAGGTTCCCTTTAAATTCCCAAATGCACCAACCAAAGATTCTAGGCTTCAATGCTGACTGTTCTATATGTAAATAGACTTGTAATAAGATATTTTTGTACACATTGCACATACCTGTACTTTAGATGATTTTTGTTTTTGTTCTTTTGTTTTTAAATGTCAAACTATTTTATGTTAATCAGGCAGTGCTTTAGCCTACTATCAAATGCCATTTTTCTGAAAGCATCCTCAATGCAGATCCGTGTGGATGAACTGTAGATATAAATGTATTTCAATCTTCTCGCCTCAACACTAAGCTTTGAAATAGCTCTTTAATGGTTAATCTTCCATGAAATGAATACACATAAATTGTTTAGAGATGGCAAAGGACAAAGGCTTTTTTTATGGCCTCAGCAGAATGTTGGGAATGGTGATGAATAGCTGAGATGAGTATGTAGCCACTTGCCCTGTTGCCTTTTTATATTGCACCTTTTTTGGATGAGATGGCTAAGGTAATATGTGCTGCTACAATGAATTTATATGGCTTCTGGCAGAAGTGGAACTACTTTATGACTGGCTCAGTGGGTCGCGCAATATCTGCAAATGTAAGCTATGACCTTCAAAATGAGCAGTTTTCTAGGAGTCTACCATAAAACTAAAGATTGCTATAGAGATTGAATTTAAAAAAAAAATGCTACACTTGCAAAATGTTTTGTATCTTTCTACCAAAAATATGGAAAATTGTTAAAAGTGACGGCATACTTGCTTTAGAGTTACTCTGAATAAGTATCCTCTGTACACTCCATTGAACGGAGATTGTCCTCGCACTAGATTTTACATTTTGTCTTTAGTACATTGTAACCGAATTCTAGTGGCATACCTCAGCCTTTCAGAAATGATCCTCATGTGACAATCTGAGAAAATTGTAACTCCATTTTATTATAATGTGACAATCTGACTTGTTTTGTTGGCTATATATGTATTTTTGTCTCCTGCTTTGAATTCAATAAACCTATTAATGTGTAAAAGCAGACAAAATTGAACATTTTCGGTTCCAGCCACAAAGCTGTGCCAACTTTTTCTTAAAAGGTTTCACGTTGCAGCCTTCCAGAGATCCCTCATGGTCTTTCACTAGTGATGCATTACTGTCATGATCAGTACATGTGAGAAAAAGATAAAAAATTCATTATATTTGAATAAAAAAAACCTGCCCCGATCTTAAGAAATCAGCAAAGGTTTTAGCAACTTCTTGCTTTTTGTCACGCAATTAAACTATGAAATAAGTAGAGCATATTAAAGTACAATATTGGGCACATAAAGTTTGTTTCAATTTAGTGGCGCTTGTCCAATGTTGGAGCATAAAGTCTCCAACTCTAGGAAAGATGAAGGGCGCTCCACACGATCAAATTAATGTCATAAACTCAGACCACAAACTTTGATATCGAAACTTTGACTATTCGGGCAGTATCCATTAGAGTAGATGTTGGCTTGTGACTTGGCATTTGTTCACCATGCCTAAGATGTTCTTCAACTTAACAGCATGATTCTCAATAAAACCAAGTCGCCAAGATAATGTAAAACCAATAGCAAATTAATTTTGTTTTAAAACTCAAACATACTCTCAAAGTTAACACATCAATAATAATCCAAAATTGGCAAACAAAACAATATGCTCAGCGTCCTGCCTGCCCCAGGGTTTCCCCCTTTCTGCTTCTCACATGCGTCTTTTGTTTTGACACTAGTGCTTATGTGGCCATTCATGTGTATGAAGGTGGCTAGCTGACTGGTTATCGTAACTAAAATGAGTGATCACAATAGTATCCAGGGATGATGACTAGAAGCTTATATAAGAATAAGCCTTTACAATATAACCTTTTTTAGCTGGTTGATATAGGCCAGTCAACCAGCCACCTATCGCATACCTCACTGCTAAAATACCTTTGCGGAATCTGTCCTGTGTAAGTAGCAATTCTGATACATTGTTTTCTTAAATATATTAGTATCTTTTATTTTTCTTGGAGCTGGCAATGGCAAAATACTTAAGTATGATAGCAAATGTGGCTTATGCTAATTCTGATCAGAAGCCTTTGAGGCATTTAAACTATTTCAGAAAACTTGACATTAAATGAGTGGCCACATTTTCATTTTTTGTGTGAAGAGTTTCTATTTATGATAAAACCCCGACTGACTCCTACATACAACCTTCCCTAGTCTCGCCCACCCCTAAAAAGGTAATTTTTGTACTATTTTTCTCGTGATATGTCTAAAGAGGATTTGAGGAGATATTCCTCTTATAAATTGTTTGACACTTATAACTTGAGTTTGATATGACTATAAACTGCTTGATCTAATTGTATACACTCCTAGCCAGAAAAGTTTTAAGTTTCATTTAATTTTGCCTGTTTTGTATGTAATAAATATACTAAAGTGAAAGATGTGATGTTTTGTTCTTTTGACCAAATTCTTAAAATTGTAATGTATGGTAGATTATGTGCTGAAATTGTCATGTTTTGTCAATGACTATGCTCTTATTTTACGTATTGTACAATTATTTCTTCTTTTCTCCACATACCAATCATTTTTGAACATATTTGAACAAGTGAATGAAGTTTGTTCCAATGTTTTTTTTTTCCAGAAAAATATAATTAATATTATTGGATTGGGCAGGGGAATCTCAAGTAGCAACTGTTGCCTTATTTGCTTTGTCTGCATAGTATTGATCCAGCTTTGAGGTGAGATTTTATTTTTTTGCCGAGATCTCCAACTTTAAAAATCGGATTGTCGGACAGCACATTCCAAGAAATCTGTCTGCCTCTGACTACTTACTAAGGTCTTCATCAGAGTTTCTGAAGTTCTCGGAGTGCATTTTCTAAATTAGATTTCAAATGGTACATTTAGGCATGGAACCATGGCCTAAATTTTGAAACTTTTAACCCTTTTACCCAATATCCACAAGATTTTGTATTTGGTATTGATTATTTGCAAACAAGGAGTCAGATGTTTGGTGAAAACTAATGTCGATCGTAATTTACTTCCTTATAGGCTTAATGCCCATGGTCATCAATTGGTGACTGTCGTTTTCCACTGTGATAGGGTTAACAGGAGGAAGTTTTATTCTTGTAACTCAGTGATTGAAATCTAATGTTCTGGTACTGCTATGTATTCACACAATATAATCTGTTCGAAAACATCTTGTGCGTGTCTGGTTTTCTTTGAATAATTTAAGACGTTATACTGAAGCCTTTGGGTGGTGGTAGAAAAATCTCTTTTAATGCCAAGTGCATTCAGTGTACAAGTACATGGAGATAGAATAACCTATAAATTTTACATTGCACTTGGCAAAAGTAGCTCATTATCTAGTAAAAAAATCCCCTGTGGCAATAATGTTGGGAAATGTGGCGGTTTCTTTGCTTATCTGGCTGGGTTGCCATACTAGTGTTTGCTCCATTGAGTGTTATGCGATGTTTTACTGTTTCCTTTAGGTCTAAGTTTTAAAGAGTAATTCAATCCAAACTGTTAATTGCAAATACAGGCCCAACTTATTATTGCATTTGCACCTTTTCACTTTTTTGTTTCTTTACCGGTTTTTCTATTGCACTTCTTTTAACGTGCACTTTTTAAGTGGTTCTATTTTTGTTGTCCATTGTGGGTGTGATGTTTAGGGTTCCCAGATTTTTTCACGTTTCATCATTTGACTACAAAAAATGTGTACTCCAGTTCCTGCTGGAGTGATTTATGTATGCCATTTTGCACTTTTTTGTGACTTTGTACACTAAAAACATGCGGTTATCTTAGGCTTTGTTTTTGTGTGTCTCTAGAGCACTAAAATTTTACTAGCATGTACGCTGTAGGTGATAACTGCTAACCTGTTCCACTGTATGACTATCCGAGCTTAGTCAGCGATTTTCTCATTTCCTTTGACCTCACGTGAAAAGAACAGCTTTCTCTTTTTGCTCAACAGGTCATCAATGCCAATGTCATGCTGATTGACAACTTGCTCCTCGATGTTAGGAAATCATGAATCTCAATCACAAAAACATTATACCGATCCATATTCATCTCATTCAAGTTCAAAAAAAGCATCACAATTTGAAATCTCTCCCATATTGAAGGATATTCAATCTGAATCACCATGAAATAAGCCATCAAGTCATGTATAGCCCTACCTACTTTACTCAGAATGTTTAAGGATGGCAAGCTTCTTTCTAGATTGCCTACTCCTCAGAACTAACGTCCTAAATAAACCATCAAATAGTTTTAAAAAAATATAACAGGATTCCAAATGGGAAAATTAGTAAATGTATATAAAACTAGTGCAAATGTATACATTTGGATCAAAGCAACTTTTCCTACCTAGGTAAATATTTTATTCTAATTTTCTTGCTCACTTCCTTTTTCAAAAGGATTATGTTCAGTTTAATAAAATCCTCTACATTATTAGCTATATTAATAGCTAAGTAACTAAACTTGTCTGAAAACCAACACTAATATCGCCAGTCTGAGAAATGTCTCAATTTATCAACATCAGATTTATTGCAATTTTGAGACCAGAAAATTTCCCAAAATTTCCAAATTATTCAACAGTTCTATAGATGGAGGAATGAGAGCCTAAAAATCTTAACACATAGTCCATGATACATAATTTGCATTTTTTAAGTCCTTTTCTTTTTTTTTGTCTTGTGGTTTTAGCAGCAGTTTGTGATGCTAAATGTGTCAAACTTGCTATTCATGATTTTGGCGCAAAGTCAAAAGGTTTTGTTTCTGGCTTTTGAACTGTTTGTGGGTTTTTTTTGTTTTTTTTTTTTAATTCTGTTGTGAAAAGTTGCAATTTTTTTTTTTTTTTTAAAAAAAGGCGTAAAAATGTAGCCAAAGTACTAGCGAATAATACACCATGGTTGTTGGGGGTGTAACTGAAATGGAGATGAACCAGATTTTGGGCCTAAAAGTCAATTGATGAATTGGTTGAAAAAGAATCTGGAATCGCAAAACTCTGCCCACAAAGCAGATGATGACATAAAATAGATATTGAAAGTGGCAGAATAAAACTACAAAAATAAAAGAGCAGCACTTGACAAACTGGCACAAAGAGCATAATAATGCAAGGTACTAGTCTGCATAAGTAAAGGTTTGTTTTTTAATTTGGTACAACAGAAAAATTCTTGTCATCTAATTACTCACCTACTACTGCCAATGGCTCCAACATTCTAAGCAAAAAAAAAAAAAAAAAAAAAAGATTCTATTACTGATTGCTAGAGCCCAACAACCCTCTTCTTATCTCCTGCTTAGCTAATGCAGGACAGGAAAGCTGACTCCCAGGGTATTCTAGATATCGTGAAGGGGATTTACTCCAATTTATAGACCTCTAAAACATCTCCATCTGACGCATCCATTATAGACCTTTATCGCATAAGCTGGCCTACCAATATCATCAAAGCAGCCTAAAATCATGCTGGATACACCCCTAATAGTGATGGGCAAACCCAAACTGTAAAGGGTTGGGGCCTTAATCTGGAAGTGGAAAGAATATCATTTTACTATAAAGTGGCCATGACCAGGTGTTCCCCAGAAGATTTAAGACAGAGGACTAAAAACAATTATCAGAAAAGTTGTCCAAGAACCAGAGACCACCTGTGAAGAGCTATAGAAAGACCTGAATGATCAAGTACAATTGTTTAAAAGAAAAAAAGTAATGCAGTTAACCTCCATGGCATGCATGCACACTTACCACGCAAAACTCTATTGCTGAACTAAAAGCATGTTCAAGTACATTTAAAGTTTGTTAAACAACATTTAGACAAGCTTTTGAAATATGGGAAGAATATATCTGGTCAGATGAGACCAAAATTGAATACTTTGGATGCCATAATATGCACCATATTTAGAAGCCAAAAAGGACTGCATACCACCCCAAAAACATCATACCAACTGTAACCCTCGCTGCAGAAGATGGTAAAGGGGCAAGCAAGAGTGGATCCACTGGACCACAGGGAGACCCCGGGCTTACCTTTAGTGGGAGGGGCATGACTAAGTAGCCCACTACAAGGCACATATCAGGTGCCACTCCCAGGGCAGTGACTGGGATTGTAGCAGCTGACTCCTAGGGCAGGGACAGACATGGGGACATGTGGACACAGTCACTAGTGTATCAAGGACGTCCAGGGTAACTGAGGCTGGTAGCATGGTTGGGGTAGACAGACAGTGTCTAGTGTAGCAAGAACCTCTGGGGTAGCTGAGGCTGGTCGCATGGCCGGGGAGGACAGGCACAGTTCTAGTATAGGGGTAGCAGGAGCTGGTGGCATTTCATGGAAATGATGTGCTGGGCCTTTAAGACAAGGGCAGCGGCACGCGCACACGCCCTAGGTCCCTGAGGACCTGTACCATTCATACAGTCTCTGGGAGGGGGATGCCACGTGGAGGACCGCGGGGATGCTGTGCAATGTGGGAAGAGCCAGCCACGGTGATGAGTAAGTGCATGCCCCTGCGGGGAGGGGAGCCAGGAGTGCAGGGATGCCAGTGCTACAGTACCCCCCTTCACCAGGCTAAAAGGAGATCTCTCCTCAGAAAAGATGTCCTCAGAATAGATGGAAGAAGAGATGGCTGGTGGAATTTGGAAACGCTCCACCACCGCTAGCTGAACGAAACGTCCCACAGAACCAGAGTCCAGATGAGCTGTTTCAGAGAACTGTATTCCTCCATACGATATGGACACAGACAAAGCCAACAGAGAAGAGGAACTGCTTTTGCCAAAGGAGACCCATCTTACTGAGCCAAGGAAAGAGGGTTCTGGTCTCAAATGTCAGGCCTGGATGAAGTACTCTGCTCCTCCACAGTAGAATCACAACTCCAAGGCTCGGCAATGACCTTGTCGCTGTTCAGCCATCTTGATATCCACTTGCATAGGTTCAGGAAACGGGGCAGAGGCTAGAGCTTGAGGAGCCAATGGTCTCTGGAAGGCTGGAGCCAAACACATAGATCTTTTTACGAGCAAATTCTTTGGATCGTTCTTGGAGCCTGTGATCAACCCATGTGGCTAAGGAGATAAGATCATCCAGAGAAACAGGAATGTCTGAATTCACAACTGGCCAGTTCGTTCTTGATTTTCCCGGATAAACCTTCCCAAAAGGTGGACACCAGAGCTTGATTATTCCATCCAAATTCAGAAGAGAGAGTATGGAATTGAACTGCATATTGAGTGACAGTATGGACTCCTTGGCGCAACTGTAGAAGAGAAGATGCAGCAAACACAACATGGTCCAGCTCATCAAAACCTCTTTGGAAGGCCTGCAGGAATTCCAGAATGTCAGCGGTAATTGGGTCATTTTTTTCCCACATTGGATTGACCCAAGCGAGAGCTTCCCCACTAAGGTGGGGAATGGCCAGGGTGGACGGGCACAGTGTGCAGTATAGCAAAGACCTCCAGTGTAGCGGACGCTGGGGGCATGGCTGAGGTGGACAGGCACAATATCTAGTATAGCAAAGGTCTCCCGGGCAGCAGAAGCTGGTGGCATGGCCAGGGAGGATGGACACAGCCTACTAACAGAACCAGGAGATAGGCCAGGGCACTGTACACTGTAACAAATGCACAGCAGACAAGGTGACCTGACATCTAGGTAGCTAGGGCACAGAACCACTAACTAACTACACGTTGAACAGGCGCCTCCACTACTGGGAGAGTGCCGTAAGTACCCAGTGCCTCATGGATAGGCTGAGAGGCACTTCCTAGGAATGACGCGCTGGCCCTTCAAGAGAAGGGCAGCGGCACTTGAACATGCCCTAGGAGCACATTTGCCATACATGCAGGCTCAGAGAGGGTAAAGCAGGAAGCACCCATGTAGAGGGCTGCAGGAATGCCAGGTAGCATGGTGACGGCCGTGGCGGTGAATGAATTCATGTCCCTGCAGTGAAGGGTGCAAGGAGTACAGGAATGCCAGCACTACACAAACACTGAAGTTTGGAGGTGGGTGTGTCGCCCTGGGCAAGCCAGGGGACACGGGTCACAACACCACCACACCCCACACTCCAGGTAGGCACATCCATGCTAACCAGAAATCCTTGTTGCCTTCCTCCAGGAGTCTGATGATGCACACCAGGGGGTGGGCCAGGCGGTTGGCTCCGCCCACCGAGGAGCTCACAACTCTGGAGGCAGGAAGTAACCAGGCAGAGTAGCCCAGGCAGGGCAAGAGTGAAGTTGAGCTAAGCAGAGGAGTTAAGACAGTGAAAGTGAAAGTAGAAAAGTGGAAAAAGGAGGAAAGCAAGTGAAGTGACAGAAGAGAAAGAAAGCCTGAAGGGTCCAGCTCTGTGTAGGGCCAGAACAGCAAGGTCAGCGACGGCGGTGACTGTCTGGAGGGGGACCGTTTGGAAGTTCCTGGAAGGACCCCGTTGGCTGTGTGCCCGGTGGTCTGGAGCAGTGTTCCGAAGAACAGTCAGCACCAGGGCAGGGGCCTCTCGGACCCCGGCAAGGCTAGGAGTCGCCAAATTTGCCGAATCCGTCAGTGAAGGGGACGTAGATCCCCCAGCAACCAAGTCCCGATTGACGGCAACAGCCCAACCATTACAGGGGAGACACCGCCACCGCCAGGGCACCAGTTTCCCCAGGGCCAGCGCCTGCGGGCAAAGTGTAGAGCTCCTCCTGCCCAGATTGCAGTCGGGGAGCGGGTAACCGGAGGGAATCCACCGCTATCATCAGACAACACAGGTGCAAGGAAGAGAGACGTCACCGTCACCTACCGGGAGTGCAGGTGCAGCCGTCTGTGGGACCGTCCTACCAGCCGTTGGTTTACCGTACAAACTGTGTCCGTGTCTCAGGCTGAGTGAGTACCACAGTGCCGCAAGGCACAGCGCTGCCCCGCGCCCCTGCGCCCACCAGGCCCCACACCTCCTTCTCCACCACCGGGCCCTGGGATCACCAACCCCTACCCACGGAGGGGCAACACAACACCTGGCTGCTCCGCATCACCATCCCCGGGATCCCCGAATCGAGCAGCGGAGGTGAAATCACCACAACCGTGGGTGGCGTCACGAACTATAACAATTCCCCCACACCCAACCACAAACCCCCCTTTCACTCACGGGCGAGGAGTGTCGCTTGAGAAAAACCCCGGGATCCGGCCCACAGCTCGAGCCACCACTGAGCAGCTGCCGGACCCGAGCAGAAGGGGTGAGCGCGGTGTGCTGACACCCTCCTCCCCGCCCGCGACAACTTGGCGTCACGAACAGGATCTTACCGCTCTGCCGTCTGGTAGAGGTGCGCCTTGTTACCGCCGGAGGTATCCGGCAGGAAAATTTCAGAAGCCGCCATCTTTGGCGCGAAGAGTTCCCGCTCGGGCGTCTTCTCGAGCAGTGGAGGTGCGAAGGCCAGGGCCCCGCCCCGAGAGAGGAGGGGCCGGAAAGCGCTAAGGGGGACGCGATGGCGGCTGGCCGCATGTAGCCGCGGCTATAGAAGCAGGGACGCCAGGACCCTGCAGCCATTGACTGGTTCCTGGAAGAGGCCGCTGCTAAAGATGCTGAGTCCGACCAACAACACCGTGGTCCCCGCGCCCGGAATGGCGGCGTGGGTGGAAGTCCGGACCGCCCAGCTAAGCAGCCGTCTGCAGGTCCGCATGCAGCTCCTCCTGGAGGAGTGGGAGGCCGACATGGTGGAAGCGGTGGCTGCTATGCGGAGATGCGAGGTGGAGGAAGATTTGGAGGAACGGGTAAGAGACCCACGTCCCTGTATTCCCAAGGGATCGGCCGCTGCGGCTGAGGGGCCCGGCCTACACCCGTTCACCCTGCTGCCTCTCCCGCTACCCGCGTTAGCTGCTGCTGCCCCGCCACTAGGCCCGCTACCACCACCACCGGTAGCGGTACCCTGCCAATCCGCCCCGGCGGACCGACCTGCAGCAGAAGCTCATGACCACCCTGAACCGCTTCTATGGAAGAAGTCAAAGGCTGAGCCCGTCAGCAAAGATGCACCGGAGGCACGGCGGGGATGTAGCTGCCAGAAAGCAGAGCAGGCCATGTCACAGCGGGGTCCCTCGTTACTGGAGGTGCCGGTCGTAGCCGACACGGAGGGACTCTGGCTGGGTCCGTCCCTTGCACACGCTGAACCGGAGCAAAAAGAAAGTGCTCCCGGCTGGGAGCGACGGCAACAGCAGCTGCGCAGGGAGATCGATGCCCGAGAGGGGTGTAGAGCGGATGTGCATGCCCGCATGAATATGGAAGAAGATCGCCTGCAGCGAGCTACCATTGGGGTCCAGAGCGGTGCACCATGTGAAGGTGGCACTAGAGCCCCACGATTGAGGATGGACTGCTAAGCCGGCGGTCCTCCGCCTAAAAGTTGTCCCCGTTGGGACCAGAAGTTTGTGTGAACTGTTGTTTGAAAAGTTTGAAATGATAAGTGAAATTACCGAACAGTTACCTGATTTGCTCTGTGATTGAACCGGCAGGAGCCGGCACCGTTGTCCCAGTGGGGACCGTTTAAAATGCATGGGAACTATCCATGGACAAGCCCGTGAACTTGCAGGGCACCACAAACGTTAAGTGGCTTGTAAATATGTTGGTTACCGTTACCGTTTCCGCAATGCCGTCTCCGGAGAGGCAGGTTGGAGGGAGGGCCCTGAGCAGAGCAGGCTGGGGCCCAGCCACCAAAGGAACCGGTGGCTACCCTCTGGAGGGGAAGGACAGATCCCGCTCGGGTAACTTGTGCTGGACTGTGGGTCAAGGGGTGCTGCCTGGGTTTTAGGGGCAGCATCAGGGCCAGGTTGCTTGGGTGGGAGAGAGCGGAAACCGTGACCGTAAACCGTTGCAACGTTTAAGTAAATGTGCCTCCCGTCTTGGGAAGAGTTATTAAAAATGTATTCATGTTTGCTTAACCCTGTTATCCCCTTTTTTTTACAGAAAAATAAAACCGGTGTAGGACGGCAGCCCGCGGACGGTCTGCATTTTGCTAAGGGGGAATGTGTCGCCCTGGGCAAGCCAGGGGACACGGGTCACAACACCACCACACCCTACACTCCAGGTAGGCACATCCATGCTAACCAGAAATCCTTGTTGCCTTCCTCCAGGAGTCTGATGATGCACACCAGGGGGTGGGCCAGGCGGTTGGCTCCGCCCACCGAGGAGCTCACAACTCTGGAGGCAGGAAGTAACCAGGCAGAGTAGCCCAGGCAGGGCAAGAGTGAAGTTGAGCTAAGCAGAGGAGTTAAGACAGTGAAAGTGAAAGTAGAAAAGTGGAAAAAGGAGGAAAGCAAGTGAAGTGACAGAAGAGAAAGAAAGCCTGAAGGGTCCAGCTCTGTGTAGGGCCAGAACAGCAAGGTCAGCGACGGCGGTGACTGTCTGGAGGGGGACCGTTTGGAAGTTCCTGGAAGGACCCCGTTGGCTGTGTGCCCGGTGGTCTGGAGCAGTGTTCCGAAGGACAGTCAGCACCAGGGCAGGGGCCTCTCGGACCCCGGCAAGGCTAGGAGTCACCAAATTTGCCGAATCCGTCAGTGAAGGGGACGTAGATCCCCCAGCAACCAAGTCCCGATTGACGGCAACAGCCCAACCATTACAGGGGAGACACCGCCACCGCCAGGGCACCAGTTTCCCCAGGGCCAGCGCCTGCGGGCAAAGTGTAGAGCTCCTCCGGCCCAGATTGCAGTCGGGGAGCGGGTAACCGGAGGGAATCCACCGCTATCATCAGACAACACAGGTGCAAGGAAGAGAGACGTCACCGTCACCTACCGGGAGTGCAGGTGCAGCCGTCTGTGGGACCGTCCTACCAGCCGTTGGTTTACCGTACAAACTGTGTCCGTGTCTCAGGCTGAGTGAGTACCACAGTGCCGCAAGGCACAGCGCTGCCCTGCGCCCACCAGGCCCCACACCTCCTTCTCCACCACCGGGCCCCGGGATCACCAACCCCTACCCACGGAGGGGCAACACAACACCTGGCTGCTCCGCATCACCATCCCCGGGATCCCCGAATCGAGCAGCGGAGGTGAAATCACCACAACCGTGGGTGGCGTCACGAACTATAACAATTCCCCAACACCCAACCACAAACCCCCCTTTCACTCACGGGCGAGGAGTGTCGCTTGAGAAAAACCCCGGGATCCGGCCCATAGCTCGAGCCACCACTGAGCAGCTGCCGGACCCGAGCAGAAGGGGTGAGCGCGGTGTGCTGGCACCCTCCTCCCCGCCCGCGACATGGGAACATCATGGTGTAGGGTTGTTTTTCAGTATACAGCACTGGCAAACTTTGTGTAATTGAAGAAAGATGATTAGACACCTGTGGACAGACATCCTTGATAAAAATCTGCTGCTATCTACCAGAATGATGAAGATGAAACAAGGGTAGACATTTCAGCAAGTGAATATTCCCAAATACACATCCAAGGAAACTCTTAGTTTCAGAGAAAGAAAATAAAGTTGCTAGAATGGCCCAGCCAATCATGTAACCTGAATTAAGTAGAAAATTTATGGAAGGAACTAAAGCTCAGAGTTCATAGAAGTAGAGTATGGAACCTTCAGGATTTGAAGAAGGTTTGTGTGGAAGAATTGGCCAAAATCACACCTGAGCAATGCATTCCACTAGTTTCTCCATGCCGGAGGTGTCTTAAAACTGTAATCACCAACAAAGTCTTTTGTACAAAGTATTAAACAAATTTTAGCAAGCCCAATTTTTCAAATCTGACTAGCCTTATTTTTTATGTTAACTCTGGAATTCTTTTTTTATATCTTGGTAATTCTCAGACTGTGTTTTTGGGAACATATGGTACTTTATTAGCAAAACGTTTAGGTCAATATGTTTTGTGTTATTGTGTGAAAATATTTGACATTGGATGAAAATTTGGAAAAATTAGCAATTTTCAAACTTTCAATGCTTATATCCTTAAACCAGGTAGTCAAACCACACAAAATAGTTAATAAATAACATTTCCCATATGCCTACATTATTTAAGCATCATTTCTCATATATCCATATATACAAGAAATTTACAAATTCAATTTTTCACAGACCTATCCAGTTTTTAAGCCCCAAAAGGGATACCATGCAAAAAATTGCAGCCTTTAATTTATTAAAATAAACTGCTGTTAGGAGACTTGTTGACCCTTGGGGTGTTACACAGTAATTAATGCAAAGTAGATATAAAAAAACTGAAAAAATGCATTTTTTACACTAAAATAGTGCTTTAGCTGCAAATTTTTCATTTTCAAAAGGGGTAAAAGGAGAATATGGACCCTGAAACGCAATTTCTCTCTCGAATGTGGAAATATTCCATATGTGGTCAAAAACTGCTGTTTGGGCACACTGCAGTGCTCGGAAGGGAATAAGTGCTATTTCTATTTGGTATTTCAAGCGTAAATTTGACTGGAATAGATTGCAGACACCATGTCTCATTTTCAAAGACCCGGATGTGCCAAAACAACAGAAACCCCCACAAGTGACCCTACTTTTGTAACTAAACTACTCAATGAATTAATCTACGGGGTGTTTTGAGCATTTTGAACCCACACGTGCTTCACAGAACTGTATAACATTTGGGTGCGATAATGAAAAATAGTTTTTATTCCATTAAAATGTGATTTTGGCACTAAGTTTGTAATTTTAACATGAAATGATCTAAGAAAGTAGATCCCATAATTTGTTATGCAAATTCTCCAAACACACTGATACCACATATATGGCCAAAAAACGCTCTTAGGGCACACAGCAGGGTTCAAAAAGGAGAAAGCAATTTTTGGTGTGTAAATTTGGCTGAAATAGATTGCAAATTCCCTGAAATGCCAAAACAGCAGGAATCTCCCACATGACGCCATTTTGTACTCTAGACCCCTTAAGGAATTTATCAAAGAGCTGCAATGAGCATTTTTAACCTGTAAATGATTCAACAATTTTACAACATATAGATATGAAAGCAAAGAATTTTTTTTCATTAAAATACTGATGTATCATTCAATTTAAAATTTGGATTTGGGAGCGTAGATTTCACTGGATTTTATTAGAGTAGGCGGGAGCCATGTTACTTCAGAGCCTTTGTCCTACCAGTAATTTGGAGAATTCCCTATATTTCCAGTGACAGAAAATTAACACCTGGTTTTGTGAGAGATACGTTAGGTCTTTTATGGGTAACATATCAGTATGAGGCTGGGATCATATTCTTGTGTATTATGCTAAACATTTACTTCAGGGTTTCCATGTAAATCCCACAAAAATGTATTATAATGAGCACATGGAGACACTTTGGACTCTGTTTGGCCACTCTTCCGGTGGTGTCTGTATTTGTAGGTGTGCACACAAATGTGGTCGTCGTCACTTGTGCGCTAAACAAACACCTAAAATTATGGGACACTGCCTTAACAGAGACAAGATGGAGTCCAAAGTGTCTCCATTTGCCTCATTATAGTGAGTGGCTCTGTTGGGGGCTTTATCTGCAAAGCATTTTTTGAGAATTTACACAGAAACTATGCTGTAAGCTGAGCACCGGATAAATCTGAGTTGAGCCTCATTCCAATATTGGGAGGTAGAATAAAAAAAAATAAACAGTATAAAAAATAGTGTGTATTTTTTTGAGGTTTTTCATGTGGTAAAAGTGGTAAGGAGGCTTTTTTCTTCAGGTCAGTATGATTACAGCGATACCATATTTATATTGTTTTTTTTATGCTAACCTACTATTACACACTAAAATGATTTATTTTATTAAAAAAAAAAGTTTTTTCATGCCCATATTATGAGAGCTAATACTTTTTGGTAAACTGAGCTGTATGAGGGCTTATTTTTTACGTGAAAAGTTGAAGGTTTTTTGGTACTGTTAGCTTTTTCTGATCGCTTTTATTTAGATATTTTAAGACGCAGAATCAACAAAACCAGCAATTATTTTTTTATATAGATTTTTTTATGCACAGTTTGTATCAGTACTATTATAGTAATACCAAGTTGATATAGTTTATTTTATGCTCTGCTACTTTTGCACACAAAAAACAATATTTTAGAAATATTAATTTGTTTTCACCTTGCCATATTCTGAGAGCTGTAACCTTTCAGAGATTGCCATATGCAAGCCAAAATGTAAATGCATGATTAAAGGGGTCTTCCAGGACTTTGACAATGATGGCCGATTCTTAGACAATAAGTTCGGGTACTGAAGCTCAGTATATAAATGAATTGGCAATGTACAGAGCCATGCTGTTCAGGCTTTGTACACTATACACATCAAGCCATCATGAGACCTGCAAACAGTTGTTTGGGATATGAGACACCCACCAGACTGATATGATGACCTAGGAAACCCCTTTAATTTAGTTCCCCCCCCCCTTTTCAACTTGGTCTTTCACTTTTCTTTTGTGCACACCACTATCTGTTCACTCTAGAAATGCTTACAATCTCATTTTGCAATATAATACTAAAGCAGTCAGAAAAAACTTGGAGAAGAACTTGTAAACTTCATATAGATCTTTATTTCACAGGTTAAATTATTATGAGAAAACAAGCAGCTGTTTTGTACTCACTGTGGGTCACAAATCAGCTTCAGAAACTAGACATGCCTGAGAAAGAATGGTTTTCCTGAGATGCTTTGGATGCCATTATTAATGGTTTCAATGTGCACTATTTGAAGAGTTCATTCGGGGTGATTTTGTGTGTTTTTCTTTTGTCATTTTACTTATACAAGCAGAAGACTATTATTGTAAAAGCAGAATTTATGATTTCCCATGCACACATACAGCATCATTTAGAAGATAGAGAAAACTGTTAAGTAAATAATGAGAAGCCGTCTCCTAAGGCGTTTCAGAGAGTTTGGCAGTACGTATTGTCGGCCTCGCAACTGCAGACCACATGTGGCCAGGGGAGGGATGCAGCCGGTTCTCTCCGGTTCGGGGGAACCAGTTGTTAAAATTACTACCAGTTCCCCGAACTGGCAAGAAGCAGTGCCCCAATACTGTTCTAAAGACCAGGGTCCCACCAATTCCAACGGAATGTGCATCCTTGGATGCACATTCAGTTGTAATGTATTGTGGTTCGGAAAACCAACAGCTTCCCTCACTGCAATAGTTAAAAAGGCAGATGGCCTATCAGAGGCCAGCAGCCGACATTATCACGCACTTTGCCATACATGGCAGTGAGCACTGACATGTATGGACGTGCGCACTGACATTAGCTGCAGGGCTCTTCTGATGGCGCAAAAAGATGAAAAAAGATGCTGCTGGAAAGAGGAGAGGTAATAAAAATAATTTCTGTGTGTGTTACAGAGGGGACTAGAATGGGATCAGGATGGGAGAAAGAGGGCCAAGATGAGGGATATAAGGGCCAGGATGGGGACATAAAAGCCATGATGAGGACATAAGGGCCAAAATGAGAATATAAGAGGATATAAGGGCCAGGATGAGGGACATAAGGGCCAGAAAGGGGACATGAGGGACATAAGAGCCAGGATGAGGACATAAAGGCTAGGATGGGGACATAATGGCCAGGATTAGGGACATGAGGCCCATGACAGCAACATAATGGACCATAATGAGTGACATAAGGACTAGGATGGGATACATGAGAGCCAGTATGCTGGATATACTATATGTGCCCCATCATGGCTCTCATGACCCCCATCCTGACCCTCAATGCAAACATCCTGGAAACTCATATCACACATCCTGGGCTGTATGTCACATACAGGCCTAGGATAGGTGACATACAAGCACAGGATAGATGACATATGGGCCTAGGATGATGTACAGTATATTATTATATATTATATTATTATCGTAATGTGCCTGGACGAAGCATATTGTGACAGGATGGGCAACATTATTAGAGGAAGGGGCCAGGATGAGTGACATCATTATTGTTTAGGAGCTAGAATGGGGAGCATAGATTATTGGTTTATGGTGGCAATTGAGGGAAATAGTGTAGGGGCCAATTAGGAAAAATTATTACTGCTGTAATATACTGTATTTTACTTTTAAGGATATTGTTTTCAATAAAGGGAACAATGGGAGGTCCTGTTACTGTGCTGGGTGGCATTATGTTGCTTTTTTTTTCTTCATTTGATGCAATGTAGATGTCAAAGAATATAGTGGAAAATGTGATTAGCTATAGCTAACTGTGTGTTATTTTCTGCATAGACGAGTCCTGGCTGGACGAAGTGATAGCGGCCTGCACCAGATGAAGAAGAAAAGAAAAGATGAATGACTTCACATGGAGATGTCACTGGTAATTCATTGTATTACATGTACACACGCTATGCAGTATATACTATAAACAGATATCCTGAGTATAATATCACCGATGATCACCTGTACTATTACCTGTACATTGACACTATACACAGAGATCATGTGTATAATGACACTGATGGTAGTATTATTAGTATTGTGTTTTTTTTTTATTAATGATCAGTATTGTAGTATTCACTCACAATGTGATGTTAATATTTCATCTAGTCATAGTTTGGTAGTATTTGCCTCCTGAACTTGGTATTATTTGGTCACTATGGGGTAGTAACATGTGCTCTGGTTACGGTGTGACAGTATTCGTCTTTTGTATATGGTACTATTCAGTCACTATGTGGTGTGGTGGTATTGTCCTTCGTATGTGGTACTATTCGGCCACTGTGGTTGTAGAATGTGGTCTGGTCACAGTGTGGAGGTATTTCTCTCTTGTATGTAGTAAAATTTAGCCACTGTATGGTGGTAATATGTGGTCTGATCATGGTGTGATGGTATATCGTGCATATTTGGCCTGTGACTGCTGAGGCCATAGATCAGGTGCAGCAGACCATTGATGTGAGAAATTGACAGGATACATCCTTTCTAATTTCAGAATAGTTTCTGTAGTAATAATTTTAAAAACTTCCAGACAACTTTTTACTACTACACACCAGACTATGAAGTGACTGACAGTAACTGGAACAACGTGGACTTGACAAGAGGCAATAAATGAGGGTACAAATGGGGTAAGAAGGGTATAACACTTTTACTTTTAGCTGCTGGTACTGCAGTGTGTGAAAATGGCTGTGGCGTTCAAATGGGCATGTTTTTAATTGGCATGGTTCCTACTACAAAAAAATTGAATCCCATCCCTGCTACACCAGCCCAGAATGTCAGAACCTCAACACTCAGCATCTTCACCTCCAAGATCATCTGAGACCAACCAGCCAGACAGCTTCTGTAACAATAGGGTTCCATAGCTGAAGAATTTCTGCACAAACGGTCAAAAAGGGAATCTCATCTGCACACTCGTCGTTCTCATCGGTGTTTCCACCTGACTGCAATTTGTCATTGTAACCGACTTGAGTGGGCAAATGCTCACATTCGATGGCATGTGGCATATTAGAGAGGTGTTCTATTTACAGATGAGAGAAAAACACCTTTTGTGTACATAGAAAAAGTCTTAAATCTTAGAGTTCAGCTCATGAAAAATGGAAGCAACAATTAAAAGTTGCGTTTCTATTTTTTGTTCAGTAAAATGACCATGATCTCTAGTATTATAGATCAGAAAGAGTGAGTATTCTATTCTTACCCTCAGCACTCCCGGTAGTATAAGCCAGAATATCCACAGGGAGCACATCTTCCTACATATGAATGCAAGGAAGAACTTCACACCAGCACCACTGTGACCGAAACAGATCGGCTACAAGGAGGATATAAGTTTATTTTCTCCCTGTAGCCAAGCTTATAGTAAGGAAGGCAAGCATGATGTTAATGTTATTTTCCTGCAGATTAACCCTTCATATGCAGATAAATAGTATTTTCCGTCATAACAAGTTTGATTTAAAAATTTCGTACCTCTGAACTCCATAGGACCAGGAAGATGACATGAATGATGGATTGCCCTCTGGATGTGAACCTCCCTGCATACTCTATTTTGCATATTATGCACGTATTTTAATATCTCATCTAATTTGGCTTGTATTCAAAATATGGGTCTTCTGTCACCTTCCCTGTTAATTGGTTTAGTGTTTTGGACTCTACGAGCTTTGTTGTTCTAATATTGATTTGGGATTAGTGCCCTTTATATAAACATATATGTTAGTGGGGTCCATAGATCCTTTATGATCTCCCTATGATGAGACGTAATGAGGGGGTTCTAAACTATTTGATGGTTTTTTCCATACAGTGGACCTGTTCTGCTGACCTCATTACGTCTAGGGCTCTGTTTATGGGGCCGTATTACTTTAGTTGTTTTCTCATATCGATTGGAACACTGCTGTATAGCTTACATGCGGCGTGATCACTGTTCACCCTCCGATCTGCCCCAGACACTGGGTCTGGTTGCCGGCCGGGGTGTTATCAGTGGGAGCGCGATGTGTGTGCACAATACCATTATCGTCCACCTTCAGTACCGCCACCTTGTTTGCGTATCCGCGCTCACGCTGTAGGCCCTGCCTTCGGGTGCGAGCGCCCGGCGGCGTTCTTTTCGGTTCCACGCATGCGTTAATGACGTCACGGAGCTTGGTCTCCGGCGCATGCGTGGAGTGCCGCGAATCGCCGCCGGGTTTCCGCACATAGAACCCGGAGCTTGCCGCAGGTGAGCGCAATGATGGCGCGACGGGAGGGCGGGCGGAGGAGGAGCAATTGGGGTATTTAAAGGCTACACTTGGCGATCTACAGACAACGTGCAGCGGCCCTTGAGAAAGGTGTGCCGAAACGCGCGTCGGGCCTGTGATCCCTGGTATACCTCCCCACTCGTCAGACCTACTTGGTATGTATCATTCTACCTGCCCGTTGCAGGGGTGCCGTTAATCACCTAGCACGGTGTATTTGTATGCCATTTTACTCTTATGTCTTGACTGGTGGGGGATTACGTTCCTGTCCTGCACACTATGGGATGGTGCTTACTGGTGTGAACTTGGTTCCATCTGCCACCCTTGACAGAAATACATGTGTGGGCTAGATTATTGGTATACCTGGTTCCCCATACAGCATGATTACTCCTTTTAGCCTTTTATGTCAGTTTGTCTACATTATATGTTGGTGATTGTTGTGATACCTTTTCTAATAAAGTACAGCATTAAAACTCCATTGTGTGGCTCCACACTATTTTATCACGTTTGAGGAGTATGTTTCTATTTGGTAAGATTGGGGGCCTATTGCACTTGAACATTAGGCTATAATATGGTTTACTCTGATTCCCCCCCATTTATGAAAACTGTTATAATAGTTATATCTGTGTTTATCACAGTTCTGTTTTCAGAATCCATGGACTTCAGAGCGCGTGACAATAATTGGCGCTCTCATATTACTGAGGCTTTTAAGGAGGACCTTGCCGTTGGTTTTAACAGTAAACATAGTGATTGTCAAGCAGATATGCAGAGGCTAAAACAACTACTCCATAAAAGAACGAAATTATGGTGGAATAGAGGTTTTTTGGAACAGTACGTAGCCCGGGGTTTGATCCCTCGTGGTCTACGTATTCAGGTATTTCCTTCATTCCCTATCCATGAGGAATGGTTTATTAAGGCCTGGGAAGAAAGTGCTAATGCATGTTCAAAACACTTCATGGAACTGCTGATTAAACTTAATGAAGTGAATGTGGGAGAAATGGAGGTGGAGATTGAGGCCATCCAAGAGAAAATTAAAAAGGAGTTAACAGAGGAACAACTGGCAAAGTTTAATACTGAAGTAGAGGGAGAGTTTGTTAAATGGGAAAATGAGATCAGAAGTACCAAAACCAAGAAACTGCAAAGGGATAAGAATGACCACAGTAACAAACAAGTCTATAGATGGAAGAAGGGCCATTCTGGCCAAATGTATCATGGGAGACCCCGATCAATCTCTATGTCTTCCCGTACCTCTGGGGAGAGTTTGGGGATGGAGGATAAGGAAGATGACCCTACGAATCAAAATAGAAAAAATAATGACTTCCCCAAAAACAATCGAGGAACGACACAGGGAAAGAGAAAGGGTATCTCACCCACCCTATCCCTAGAACAACGCAGTAAAAAGAACCAACTACAGGTAATTAATCTTTCAACTCACACGCTGACAGAGGCACAGACTCAGGTTCTCCAACTGGGCCTATCCTTTGTACCAACGGGCACTTTTGATCTGTTCACTGCTGTGAAGGATCTTCATCTTTATGCCCGGAAATTGCTCCTACACAGGTTACACCATAAAGCTAAGAGGGGAAGTGAGAACCTGACTGACAGAGAACAGGAGGCCATTTCAGTATTGGAGGACCTAGAGAGGGAGGGCGAGCTAGGCATGTCTAGGGTGTTTCCCCGTGATATTCTCCCAAGATCTACCACGTTCCCCCCATTGTCCCTTTGTCCACAAATAGAGATTTTTGTCAGACTGGTCACCAAAGAATTTGAACAAATCCCTAAATATAGTTCTAGTGAAAACCTGACAAAACAGCAGCGGCTGGCGATCAGGGAATTACAGAACATGACGGATATTGTGATTAAAAATGCGGACAAGGGGGGGAACGTGGTGATCTGGCCAGTTCTTAAATATGAACGAGAAGCATTCAAGCAACTCAATAACAGGGAGACATACACCAGACTTGACAGCAACCCCACCCCAGACTTTAGGCTGAAACTAACATCCATTCTTGATGAGGCAGTTCTGGATGGGATCATAACATCAAGAGTTAGAGATGGACTGTTGGTCAAAACACCAAAATTACCTACCTTCTATCTATTACCGAAGGTTCACAAGGATGCCGCCAATCCCCCGGGACGGCCCATTGTCTCGGGGATTGGCGGCCTTTGTGGGCCTATCTGTACATTTGTTGACTTTTATTTAAAGCCCCTAGTACAGAACCTTCCATCATACCTGAAAGACACGAATGACCTCCTTAAGAAATTGGATGGCATCCATGTTGATGCGGACATGTGGCTCGTTACGGCGGACGTAGAGTCCCTGTATACTTGCATCGAGCACGAACAGGGTCTAGAGGCTTGTAGATACTTCCTGCTGGGAGGGTCTTTGGAAGGATCTCTTTGTGAGCTGATTCTGGTGCTTCTTGAATTTATTCTCCACCATAACGTCTTTACGTTTAAGGATCGATTTTTTCTGCAGAGGCGCGGCACCGCCATGGGGGCAGCATGTGCACCATCTTACGCAGGACTGTTCCTGGGCAGGTGGGAGCAGACGGTATTACACGAACTCCCGCTTGCCCAGAGAATAGTCTGCTGGTATCGTTATATAGACGATGTGCTGTTCCTGTGGCAAGGTGCCCGTCCTCTGCTAGATACTTTTATGGATAACCTTAATCAGAACAACAGGAATATTCGGTTGACCTATAAGGCTGACCAGAGAAAGATAGAATTTCTGGACGTTATGGTGGAGGTGGGTGAGGGAGGTACTATTGAGACAGATCTCTTTAGAAAGGCCACATCAGTGAATGCGTTTCTACACGCAACATCTGCTCACCAGAGATCCACAATTAGGGCCATCCCCACGGGACAATTTCTGAGGGCAAAAAGAATATGTTCTACGCCCCAGAAATTTGAGAAACAGGCCAAAGACCTAAGTGCTCGCTTCAAGGATCGGGGGTATGGCGCCCGCGGTATCAGACAGGGTTATATGAGAGCCAAACATAGCCCCAGGGAACAACTGTTATATGGCCCGAGAGTGACTAGTAGGGATGAAGGTGGGAATCAAACCAGATTCATTTCCACATTTAATGGGCAGTGGGGGCGGGTGAGAGATGCCCTAACAAGACACTGGTCAGTCTTACAAACAGACCGAGTTTTGGCCACAGATCTACCGGGGGCCCCGTTGGTGACATCTAGGAGGGGTAGGTGCCTAAGGGACCTCCTTGTGGATAGCCACTATGTGGCCAAGACACAGGGCGGCCTCTTTGGATACAGTGCCCCCAGGGTGGGTTGTTTCACTTGTGGGGAGTGTTTGGCATGCGGATCCGGCAACATCATTAGAGGTAAGGAGTTTTTTTCAGCTGATAAAAAACTACGTTTTCAAATTAAGAACTATATCACATGTAGTAGCACGCATGTCATCTACTATGCAAGATGCCCGTGTGACTTAATCTACGTTGGACTTACCTCTAGACAGTTGCGGGTCCGCATCCGAGAACACGTCCGGGATATTCTTAAGGCGCCTTCAGTGACGGATCTCACCCTTCTCAGGTCCCTCCCTAGGCACTTCAAGGTCCATCATAATTGCGATCCAACAGGATTGATGGTGATGGGGATCGACCTGATTAAGGGTGGTATAAGAGGGGGCAATTTGAAGCTGGCTCTATCCAGATTGGAAACCCGGTGGATTTTCAGTCTGGGTACTCTCTCCCCGAGGGGTTTAAATGAGCAATTAAGCTTTGCCCCTTTCTTGAATACTTAGGGGATCTCCAACATGTATGCCCCTAATTATTCATGCCCCTACAAATATGTGGACTTAGTACCCTAATTATTTATGCCCCCATTAATAGGTGGATTTAGTATCCTGTGATTTGTGGGTATTTTCACCTCTGCTTTGCATATCTTGCGATTGTTTTTAGCCTTTGGGCCACTATGTTTTTTTAAACTTGATTTTAATTGCATGTTGTGTGTCTTTTTGTAGTAACAGTTGTAACTGAAGATCCACCAAGTGCCCCTTTCGTACCTCTGAACTCCATAGGACCAGGAAGATGACATGAATGATGGATTGCCCTCTGGATGTGAACCTCCCTGCATACTCTATTTTGCATATTATGCACGTATTTTAATATCTCATCTAATTTGGCTTGTATTCAAAATATGGGTCTTCTGTCACCTTCCCTGTTAATTGGTTTAGTGTTTTGGACTCTACGAGCTTTGTTGTTCTAATATTGATTTGGGATTAGTGCCCTTTATATAAACATATATGTTAGTGGGGTCCATAGATCCTTTATGATCTCCCTATGATGAGACGTAATGAGGGGGTTCTAAACTATTTGATGGTTTTTTCCATACAGTGGACCTGTTCTGCTGACCTCATTACGTCTAGGGCTCTGTTTATGGGGCCGTATTACTTTAGTTGTTTTCTCATATCGATTGGAACACTGCTGTATAGCTTACATGCGGCGTGATCACTGTTCACCCTCCGATCTGCCCCAGACACTGGGTCTGGTTGCCGGCCGGGGTGTTATCAGTGGGAGCGCGATGTGTGTGCACAATACCATTATCGTCCACCTTCAGTACCGCCCCCTTGTTTGCGTATCCGCGCTCACGCTGTAGGCCCTGCCTTCGGGTGCGAGCGCCCGGCGGCGTTCTTTTCGGTTCCACGCATGCGTTAATGACGTCACGGAGCTTGGTCTCCGGCGCATGCGTGGAGTGCCGCGAATCGCCGCCGGGTTTCCGCACATAGAACCCGGAGCTTGCCGCAGGTGAGCGCAATGATGGCGCGACGGGAGGGCGGGCGGAGGAGGAGCAATTGGGGTATTTAAAGGCTACACTTGGCGATCTACAGACAACGTGCAGCGGCCCTTGAGAAAGGTGTGCCGAAACGCGCGTCGGGCCTGTGATCCCTGGTATACCTCCCCACTCGTCAGACCTACTTGGTATGTATCATTCTACCTGCCCGTTGCAGGGGTGCCGTTAATCACCTAGCACGGTGTATTTGTATGCCATTTTACTCTTATGTCTTGACTGGTGGGGGATTACGTTCCTGTCCTGCACACTATGGGATGGTGCTTACTGGTGTGAACTTGGTTCCATCTGCCACCCTTGACAGAAATACATGTGTGGGCTAGATTATTGGTATACCTGGTTCCCCATACAGCATGATTACTCCTTTTAGCCTTTTATGTCAGTTTGTCTACATTATATGTTGGTGATTGTTGTGATACCTTTTCTAATAAAGTACAGCATTAAAACTCCATTGTGTGGCTCCACACTATTTTATCTTATTTGATTTAAAAAGTATTTTACAAAGTATTTTAGACACTCAGAGGTTGAATCCAGAACTCATACCAACAATAAAAATCATACATAAATTAACGTCTATAAAATTTAAATCACAAAGGATATTTTTTGATATCACAATATCAAAGGTTTATTAAAGGTGAAATAAATTGTATTGCTAAATAATACGTACAGCTATAGAAAATGATTGTACAATACAAGTGCATCTCAATAAATTAGAATATCATCAAAAATTTAATTTATTTCAGTTATTCAATACACAAAGGGAAACACATATATTACAGTGCCTTGCGTAAGTATTCGGCCCCTTTGAATTTTTCAACCTCCTCCCACATTTCAGGCTTCAAACATAAATATAAAAATTGTAATGTTATGTTGAAGAATCAACAACAAGTGGGACACAATTGTGAAGTTGAACGAAATTTATTGCTTATTTTAAACTTTTTTAAAAATATAAAAAACTAAAAAGTGGGGCATGCAATATTATTCAGCCCCTTTACTTTCAGTGCAGCAAACTCACTCCAGAAGTTCATTGAGGATCTCTGAATGATCCAATGTTGTCCTAAATGACTGATGATGATAAATATAAGCCACCTGTGTGTAATCAAGTCTCCGTATAAATGCACCTGCTCTGTGATAGTGTCAGTGCTCTATTTAAAGCGCAGATAGCATCATGAAGACCAAGGAACACAACCGGCAGGTCCGTGATACTGTTGTGGAGAAGTTTAAAGCTGGATTTGGTTACAACAAGACTTCCAAAACTTTAAACATCCCAAGGAGCACTGTGCAAGTGATCATATTGAAATGGAAGGAGTATCATACCACTGCAAATCTACAAAGACGCAGCAGTCCATTCAAACTTTCATCTCATACAAGGAGAAGACTGATCACAGATGCAGCCAAGAGGCCCATGATCACTCTGGATGAACTGCAGAGATCTACAGCTGAGGTGGGAGAGTCTGTCCATAGGACAACAATCAGTCGTACACTGCGCAAATCTGGCCTTTATGGAAGAGTGGCAAGGAGAAAGCCATTTCTCAAAGATATCCATAACAAGTGTCGTTTAAAGTTTGCCACAAGCCACCTGGGAGACACACCAAACATGTGGAAGAAGGTGCTCTGGTCAGATGAAACCAAAATCGAACTATTTGGGCACAATGCCAAACAATTTGTTTGTTGTAAATGCAACACAGCTCATCACCCTGAACACACCATCCCCACTGTCAAACATGGTGGTGGCAGCATCATGGTTTGGGCCTGCTTTTCTTCAGCAGGGACAGGGAAGATGGTTAAAATTGATGGGGAGATGGTTGGAGCCAAATACAGGACCATTCTTGAAGAAACCCTGTTGGAGTCTGCAAAAGACCTGAGATTGAGACGGAGATTTGTCTTCCAACAAGACAATGATCCCAAACATAAAGCAAAATCTACAATGGAATAGTTCACAAATAAACGTATCCAGGAGTTAGAATGGCCAAGTCAAAGTCCAGACCTGAATCCCATCGAGAATCTGTGGAAAGAGCTTAAAACTGCTGTTCACAAACGCTCACCATCCAACCTCACTCAGCTCGAGTTATTTGCAAAGGAAGAATGGGCAAGAATTTCAGTCTCTCGATGTGCAAAACTGATAGAGACATACGCCAAGCGACTTGCAGCTGTTATCACAGCAAAAGGTGGCGCTACAAAGTATTAACTTAAAGGGGACAAAATATTGCACGCCCCACTTTTCAGTTATTTATTTTTTAAAAACGTTTAAAATAAGCAATAAATTTCGTTCAACTTCACAATTGTGTCCAACTTGTTGTTGATTTTTCACCATAACATTAAAATTTTTATCTTTATGTTTGAAGCCTGAAATGTGGGAAAGGGTTGAAAAAATTCAAGGGGGCCAAGGCCAAATACTTTTGTAAGGCACTGTATTATAGAGTCATTACAAACAATATGATCTATTTCAAGTGTTTATTTCTGTTAATGTTGATGATTATGGCTTACAGCCAATGAAACCCAAAAGTCATTATCTTAGAAAATTATAATAATTACCACAAAATACCTGCAAAGGCTTCCTAATAGTTTAAAATGGTCCCTTAGTATGGTTCAGTAAGCTACACTATCATGGGGAAAACTGCTGACTTGACAGATGTCCAGAAGGCAGTCATTGGCACACTCCACAAGGAGGGTAAGCCACAAACGGTCATTGCTAAAGACGCTGGCTGCTCACAGAGTGCTGTATCCAAGCATATTGATGGAAAGTTCAGGGGAAGGAAAAAGTGTGGTAGAAAAAGGTGCACAAGCAAGTGGGATAACTCAGTCTAGATAGGATTGTTAAGAAAAAGACCATTCAAACATTTTGGGGAGATTCACAAGGAGTGGACTGCTGCTTGTGTTACTGTGTCAAGACCCACCACACACAGATGTATCTAGGACATGGGCTACAACTGTCACATTCCTTGTGTCAAGCCCCTCATGAACAATAGACAATGCCAGAAGCGTCTTACCTGGGCCAAGGAGAAAAAGAACTGGACTGTTGCTCAGTGGTCCAAGGTGTTGTTTTCAGATGAAAGTAAATTTTGCATGTCATTTGGAAATCAAGGTCCCAGAGACAGAAGGAAGAGTGGAGAGGCCACAATCCAAGCTGCTTGAGGTCTAGTGTGACGTTGCCACAATCAGTGATGGTTTGGGGAGCCATGTCATCTGCTGGTGTAGGTACATTGTGTTTTATGAAGACCAAAGTTTGCAAAGCCATCTACCAGGAAATTTTAGAGCATTTAATGCTTCCCTCTGCCGACAAGCTTTTTGGAGATTGAAATTTCATTTTCCAGCAGCACTTGGCACCTGTCTACACTGCCAAAAGTTCCAATACCTGGTTTAATAACCACAGTATCACTGTGCTTGATTAGCCAGCAAACTCACCTTACCTAAATGAAATAGAGAATACAGTGCCTACAAGTAGTATTCAACCCCCTGCAGATTTAGTAGTTTTACACATTCGGAATTAACTTGGCATTGTGACATTTGGACTGTAGATCAGCCTGGAAGTCTCAAATGCACTGCAGCAAAAAAGAATGCTATTTCTTTTCTTTTTTTTTTTTTTTTTTTTTTAAATTGTGAAAAGTTTATTTAGAGGGTCATTTATTATTCAACCCCTCAAACCACCAGAATTCTGTTTGGTTCCCCTAAAGTATTAAGAAGTATTTCAGGCACAAAGAACAATGAGCGTCACATGTTTGGATTAATTATCTCTTTTTCCAGCCTTTTCTGACTAATTAAGACCCTCCCCAAACTTGTGAACAGCACTCATACATGGTCAACATGGGAAAGACAAAGGAGCATTCCAAGGCCATCAGAGACAAGATCGTGGAGGGTCACAAGGCTGGCAAGGGGTACAAAACCCTTTCCAAGGAGTTGGCCCTACCTGTCTCCACTGTTGGGAGCATCATCCGGAAGTGGAAGGCTTATGGATCTACTGTTAGCCTTCCACGGCCTGGACAGCCTTTGAAAGTTTCCTCCCGTGCCGAGGCCAGGCTTGTCCGAAGAATCAAGGCTAACCCAAGGACAACAAGGAAGGAGCTCCGGGAAGATCTCATGGCAGTGGGAACATTGGTTTCAGTCAATGCCATAAGTAACGTACTCCATCGCAATGGTCTCCGTTCCAGACGAGCCCGTAAGGTACCTTTACTTTCAAAGCGTCATGTCAAGGCTCGTCTACAGTTTGCTCATGATCACTTGGAGGACTCTGAGACAGACTGGTTCAAGGTTCTCTGGTCTGATGAGACCAAGATCGAGATCTTTGGTGCCAACCACACACGTGACGTTTGGAGACTGGATGGCACTGCATACGACCCCAAGAATACCATCCCTACAGTCAAGCATGGTGGTGGCAGCATCATGCTGTGGGGCTATTTCTCAGCCAAGGTGCCTGGCCATCTGGTCCGCATCCATGGGAAGATGGATAGCACGGCCTACCTGGAGATTTTGGCCAAGAACCTCCGCTCCTCCATCAAGGATCTAAAGATGGGTTGTCATTTCATCTTCCAACAAGACAACGACTCAAAGCACACAGCCAAGAAAACCAAGGCCTGGTTCAAGAGGGAAAAAATCAAGGTGTTGCAGTGGCCTAGTCAGTCTCCTGACCTTAACCCAATTGAAAACTTGTGGAAGGAGCTCAAGGTTAAAGTCCACATGAGACACCCAAAGAACCTAGATAACTTGGAGAAGATCTGCATGGAGGAGTGGGCCAAGATAACTCCAGAGACCTGTGCCGGCCTGATCAGGTCTTATAAAAGACGATTATTAGCTATAATTGCAAACAAGGGTTATTCCACAAAATATTAAACCTAGGGGTTGAATAATAATTGACCCACACTTTTATGTTGAAAATTTATTAAAATTTAACTGAGCAACATAACTTGTTGGTTTGTAAGATTTATGCATCTGTTAATAAATCCTGCTCTTGTTTGAAGTTTGCAGGCTCTAACTTATTTGCATCTTATCAAACCTGCTAAATCTGCAGGGGGTTGAATACTACTTGTAGGCACTGTATATGAGGTATTGTTAAGAGGAAGATGAGAGACACCAGACCCAACAATGCAGACGAGCTGAAGGCTGCTATATAAGTAACCTGGGCTTCCATAACACCTCAGCAGTGCCACAGGCTGATCGCCTCCATGCCATGCCACATTGATGCAGTAATTCATGCAAAAGGAGCCCAACCAGGTATTGAGTGCATTTACTGTATAGAATTTTAAGTAGGCCAACATTTCTGAGGTTAAAATCATTTTTTCAGTTGGTCTTATATAATATTTTAATTTTAATGATAATGAATTTTGTTTTTCATTGGCTGTAAGCCATAATCATCAACATTAACAGATATAAAAACTTGAAATAGATCACTCTGTTTGGAATGACTCTATATAATATGCGTTTCCCGTTTTGTATTGAAATAACGAAATAAATTAACTTTTCGATGATATTCTCATTTATTGAGATGCACTATATATTATTAAAAGTTGTATTATGTGGTTGAACGCGAGCCTGGTAATGGTTAATGTTATCCTACAGTTACATCATTCTCTTGCCCCTTTATTGCCCTGTATACATTTGTACTTGTTACTTCCCTTCACAGGCACCTGTCTAGGAATAATAGTGGCAAAGCATGAGTACAGAACTTTATACATTTAGAAATCAGACTGTCTCAGAGCTTAATGAAACTGCGTAATGGTGGCTATTCCCTTTAGATTGATGTTGGCCAAACAGCAATTGCTCTTGTCCCCTAGCAATCATTTATTTTCAAGTGAAACAAAAATTTGTCACATAGAGATTTTCACAAACTTCAACCACTGTCATGGCAGCATCGTGTTCTGTTCAGACTACAGATTCTGACACTCTGCCTGCAGCTCATTTAGTGTCTGTGATATATGCAGGCAGACTCAGGCAACAACCTGCTGAGTACTAATTCAAAGACCGGCTAGTAGGAATTAATCTCTGCTAGTATACTTGTTAGTCTCCTTTGATTACCTGCTGTGAGGGAGCCAATCACAAATGCTCTCCTCCCATATATGCTGGCTTTATCCTACCACCTATGCCAGCTATAGTTTATCTTAGTTGGTCTGCAGAGGTGTGATGATCCAGACTGTCTGATGTGATATTATACCTGTTGCTGTGTGCGGTTGTGGAGTATGCCTTTTTGTTGCAACCCTCCTGCTCTTGGTTTTTCTCCTGTGTCTCTCTTTGTCTATTCCTGTATGTGTACTTTGTGTCAGAGGTTTGGATATCCCTTGTCTGTCCTTATCTGTTTACCATTTCACTCCTGCCACGTCCCTCCCTAAGGGAGGGGGCTATTAGAGTATTATTTCTCCGAAGTATAGTAAGGCACGGGACTTCCGCGTCTCCACAATTAGGAGTAATTCGGAGGTGAGTATTGTATACAGAAATATTCAGCCTATGTTCTGAAGCAAGGAGAATTCCTATAGTCCCCTACAATATGTTGGTTGGAATTATTCAACAGGTTCTAGTACATTTGTCACAAACATGAAGGGGGGAAAAAACAGCACATTTTTTTAGCATTGAATCTAACTGATACTTTGACCCAGAGGAAATAAAATGAAATTTAATGTGCACTAGACATGCTATCCTGGAATTAAAATGAACACTTGTATAACGAAGCTTTGCTGCAACAGCTTCGCAACAAACGGCGGCCACAGTTTGGAACACTGAATATTTAATATTCTCATTTACCCAGTAGTATTTAAATATTTAAATTACAGCCTTGCGCGAGCGAGATGAATTATCTTTGTTTCCCTTGGAGAAATAGAGAAACAGATGCATCCTTACAATTGCCTTATACATTTGTCCTGTTTTCTAATCCCCTATTGTCCTACTAATTCTTAACTAATCTTCCTATGGTTAAGTGAGCAGTGCCAATGTATGAGAGCTGTTCTTTTATTCCTTTTATTTAAGTAGCTCAGCATGCATTCTGAAGTTTGCTAAATAGCTTTGATGATATGCTGTACTGTATAATCAAGGCTGGAACATTAACTAGAATAGCGTCATGTCATTTTACTTATTACTATTATATATTCTGTAGGAATGTGCAGAGTAACATAATATGTCATTCTAGAGATTAGCTTATTATTATTTTGATCATTTGCTGTGCATGACTGCATGCCGCCTGTATGCTATCTTGTGTTGTATGTCTTATTAAAGGTTTTATTATATAACCGTTATCCAGGGAAAATGCAATATAAAAGGACCACTACTATAATGCACATGACATCATTAACACCTTCACAACATATGACGTGCAGTAACTTCATATATCAGGTCCTTGACTTCGATATGGGCTGAGCCCACATCTTTCAAAGTAGATGATGGCTAAATTATTCAGCCATCATCTGCCTCTAATAACCAGAATTACAGTTTTATGGCTGCTGCAACATTGCGATTAAGGCAATAAGAGGCGAATTAAAACATATTTACCCCAAAAGGCTCCGGATAAAAATATCAGCTTAGCGCACAAAAAAAAGCCCTCACATAGCCCTATATCCAAAAAATTGACAACAATACTGGTCTCTGAAAATTTCGAAACAATTATGTCTGTTTTGTTTTTTACAAATCTCCAATTTTTTTTTTCACTACTTAATTACAAAACAAATCTATACATGTTTGGTATCTACATAATTGTACTGACCTGGAGAATCATATCACCAGGTCAAGTATACTGCATAGTGAAAATGGTAAATTAAAAACCCCTAAAAAATTGAGGAATTGGACTTTTTTTTGAAATTTCAACACACTTTCCAGTGCAAAATCAAACACTTATATGGTGATGTGGACTGAAAAATAAAATTAATTAATGGCTCTGGGAGAAGGGGAGAAAAAAACGAAAGTGAAAAAATGGTCTTAACGGGGTTACAGGTTTGAAAAAAAATTGGCAATTTTTCCTAGTGGAGAGCATTACGCAATCACTTATTAACAAGGCTAATTGATAAAGGTTGTCTCTCTGCTGAAATCCCAGTAATTACCGTAACGTTTAACTGTGGAGAACCTGGGATATACCTATTTACCAATAGTGTGGTTTTCTATGATTGTCGTGAACGGTAAACCATGCATCTTCATACATTTGGTGCATCTTCGGGCTGTCCATGCCAGCTATAATGTGGTGTAGATTTCAGCTACAATTCACACACATTTTATGGCAAAGATTATAGTAAAATTTTTATGCGTTGGTTTGCACTCTCTTTTTCACAAAGCTCTGCTTACTTTTTAGAAAAATGACAAGCCGGCACAATAATCACAATATTTTATTTTTAAATTGACTTCCCTATAGTGCAGATACATATTTAATCCTCTAAAGGGTCACAGGCTCATAATTCTGATTAAGGTTAAAGGTTTTAAACAGGTGACTTTAAAGTGATCATTTAGAAATCCCCTGCAGGATATTTGCCAAAGGATATGCCAAACCTTACTTAGCATAAGTGTACAAAACATCTGTATATTTAATGTCTTAAAATTTGCAATTTACCATATGACCCCCCTTCCAATTTTTTTTTTGTTAGAATTTCTATAGATATATTATGAGCAGATGTCATCAACCTTTTTAGAATAAAAGAAAACAAACAGGGCCTCCTGGTGTTTTACAAGTATTAGAGGAAAAGTGGAGCTACAGTTAACTGCTATCCTGAGATGGTTGTGCTGTAGGACCAACACTAAACATCAGGTGTCCGCCAAGACGTTCTCCTGCACTACTGCTGCCAAATGCTGGGAACTAGATTCTTACCAGGAGAGCAACCATGGGAAAAAAGGAGCAGTGCAAAGAGGAAAGGTAGAGGCTCACAGAAGAACCACCACAAGGTGGTAGTAAGCAATTCATTTATAAAAACTACATTACATGGGAACAGCAAATCGCATGGAAAGAAATGTGAATTAACAAAAGGCTGAATTACGCAAAAGCACCATGCTTCTACTTCAAATTGAGGTCTTCAGTAGATTCCATCCTGATTATTGCATTTGGCACTGTTCCTCTTATTTACTATCCTAACCATGTCTTTATAGACCTTGCTTACTGCTCTGGAACACAGATATGCTGTGACAAAATTGTTCCAACAAGTTCAAACACCCTTGGTATACTGAAACATTAAGATTTTTTTCACGTAAACTATGGTGTCTGAGTTCACCCCCAGAAAAAACAACTCCATAGTATTATCCTTCCCACCAAAAACTTTACAGTTGACACAATGAACTCATGCAGGTGACATTCTACTGGCATTTATCAAACACAGACTCGTCCATCAGATTGCCAGATCAAGAAGTGAGATTTGTCCTCCCACTGAACACATTTCTACTGTTCCAGTTGCAGTGTGCGTTACACTACTCCGTCCGACACTTGCCATTGTGCTTAGTGATGTAAGGCTTGTATGCTGCAGCTCTGTTATGGAAACCCATGTGACGACATGGACTCTCATGGGTTAACGTTTCTTAAAATCCAGCCAGACAGCATGATAGATTGTCTATAGATGGGGGAGAAGTCCCTCATTGTTTTTACAAGACTCTTGTTGACTCAATGTAATTGTGTTGGCCACTGAAAGCTAGACTATTGTTCTCCAGACATTTCCAGTAACCATTGTATTGTAGTTGTGTATTGATAATGTAATTACCTTAGTAGCCATTGTCTAGTCAGTGGCTCCCAGTTTACATGTACACCCTCAGCCTTTCTAAGCACATCATTTAAATGAACATTGTCCATGCAGCTTGAAATTCCTCCAATGGGAGAAGCAATCTTGTCCAACCAATCGATGAGGACGCAGTGTATCAAAGGGGAAGGTTGTGGCTATAAAAAGGACTTCTTTAAGCTACGAGTGGTTGTTGATGGTTGATGGATTCAGTCTAAGCTCTTTGGAGCTGACTGGAGGATCAGGACATCTTATGGCTTCAATCTAGGGACTCCAGATCCGGTTGGAGACCATATCCACAGCCTAGAGATTTCGACTCCGGCTGCCAGGATTGTAACATCAAACCAGGACTACCTAAGGAGGACACGCAGGTTGGGACAGTTCAGTCACCTGTTACAGACTTTGCAGACCTCAGACAGCTTGGAACCTGTGAGGCATGGACATTCTAAATCCCTGGTGAGCCAGCGGAAGGGTGAGACTCTGTTGCCTGTTACATTTGTGTGTTTTGCTGGTTATGTGTTATGTGCCGTTAATTGTTTGGGGATCCAATAAAGTCTAATTATTGTGGTTCCCTCACCCTGTGTTGTCTGAGTAGTGTTACGCCCACGGTTAGGGAGGCCGGCGTTCAGTTGGGATGAGCCCTGAGCCACGCTGTCTTTCTAAAGGCGGCGGGTTTTAGTGGACGAGAGCGCCCACTGAGCCCCGTGTCTCCACAACCCACATAATGAAACTCCCAGCTCAGGTCTTGTGCTGATGGTAATGACAGGGAATGTTTGGAACTTTGCAGTTATTGAGTCAGCAGAAAGTTGGTGACTTTCCTTCACTATCCACCTCAGCACTTGGCGAGTAAACTCTGCAACTGTACTTGGTCTAAAAGCTACTTTACATGCAGCGACATCGTTAGCGATGTCGCTCGTGAAAGCACCCGCCCAAATCGCTGCCCGTGGCGCACAATATCGCTAGTACCCGTTACACGTACTTACCTTCCTAGCAATGTCTCTGAGGCCGGCGAACAGCCTCTTTTCTAAGGGGGCGGTTCGAGTGGTATCACAGCGACGTCACACGGCAGGCGTCCAATAGAAGCGGAGGGGCGGCAGCAGCCGCATGAAAGACATGCCCACCTCATTGCTGGAGGACGCAGGTACGGTGTTGTCTGTCATTCCTGGGGTGTCACACGTAGCGATGTGTGCTGCCTCAGGAACGACCAACAACCTGCGTCCTGAACCATTTGGGAAATGAACGACGTGTCAACGATCAACAATTAGGTGAGTAATTCTGATCGTTAACACTTGCTCGATGGTGTTACATGCAACGACGTCGCTATCGAGGCCGGATGTGCATCACGAATTCCGTGATCCCAACGACATCTCGTTAGCGATGTTGTTGTTTGTAAAGCCCCCTTAACACTTAAGGTGGTGTCACACACAGCGACGACGACGACGACGACGTCGCTGCTATGTCACCATTTTCTGTGACGTTGCAGCGACGTCCCGTCGCTGTCGCTGTGTGTGACGTCCAGCAATGAGCTGGCCCCTGCTGTGAGGTCGTTGCTCGTTGCTGAATGTCCTGCTTCATTTTTTCGTCGTCGCTCTCCCGCTGTGAAGCACACATCGCTGTGTGTGACAGCGAGAGAGTGACGAAATGAAGCGAGCAGGGAGCAGGAGCCGGCGTCTGGCAGCTGCAGAAAGCTGTAACCACTGTAAACATTGGGTAACCAAGGGAAGACCTTTCCCTGGTTACCCGATATTTACCTTCATTACCAGCCTCCGCCGCTCTTGCTGCTAGTGCCGGCTCCTGCTCTGTGCACATGTAGCTGCAGTCCGCATCGGGTAATTAACCCTATGTGTACTGTAGCTAGGAGAGCAAGGAGCCAGCGCTAAGCAGTGTGCGCGGCTCCCTGCTCTCTGCACTGTGACATGTAGCTGCAGTACACATCGGGTTAATTAACCCGATGTGTACTGTAGCTAGGAGAGCAAGGAGCCAGCGCTAAGCAGTGTGCGTGGCTCCCTGCTCTCTGCACTGTGACATGTAGCTGCAGTACACATCAGGTTAATTAACCCGATGTGTACTGTAGCTAGGAGAGCAAGGAGCTAGCGCTAAGCAGTGTGCGCGGCTCCCTGCTCTCTGCACATGTAGCGACGTTATGATCGCTGCTGCGTCACTGTGTTTGACAGCTAAGCAGCGATCATAACAGCGACTTACAAGGTCGATGTTACGTCACAGAAAATGGTGACGTAACAGCAATGTCGCTGTCGCTATGTGTGAACCCAGCTTTAGTGGCAGAATTGATATGATTCTTAAACGTTTCAGCTTTTCGATAAAACTACTCACAGTTGATTGTTGATTAGTTAGGCTAGAATACATTTCACAAGCTCACTTGTTACAATAGCGGAGCCATAAAACAGGACCACTCTAATTCAGAGAGCTCTTTACAAGAAGCCATTCATTAACTGATGTTAGTAAAGGCAGTCTGAATGGCTTGGAGCTGGGTCTTATACATCAGTGGCAAAAAGACTGGATGAAATCTTTACATTTAATGATTATATGAATAACAATATTTCCGTATAGACTATGACTAAGTAGAACCGCCTACTAAGAACAGTGATGTAAATATAATTCTATATTAGTCTTCACATACACTGGAGTTCAAAATTAGAGAACAACAAACAGTTTCCTAAATGTTAAGGTCATTGTGTAGTCCAATGTGATTATATCCAAACATGAGTAAACTAGCAGTATTTTAAGCTTATTTAATTAATTTAAGATTTTCAAAAGCACATAATAAAAATGTAAATGAGATAAATGTAGAAGAACACTGATAAAATTAGAGAACGTTTTCATATACCTGCAAATTATTGGTGTTAATCTGGCACCTGGAGTTAATTTCCTGAATTATCTGCAAACCTCTATTTACCTGCCAACCTAACTTTCCAGTTTGCATTGACTTTTCAAAATGGTGTGCCATTCTAAAGTGACTGAAACCCTCTTGCAGGAAGGAGTCCAGATGAAGGCCAAAGGGGTGACCCAATGAGCCATAGCAAGAGAAGTTGGTCATTCCAAGTCTGTGATTGAGAATATTGCACTTTTACAGCATCACAAACTCTATCAAGTCCCCCAAGAAGGCTGGTCACCCTCAAAACACAAATGTAAGAGAGAACAGGATAATGTGGAGAATCTTCATGAGTAATTGTTTCCACACTGCAGCGGGAATTGCTCGTCAGTTCAGCACTTAACAGGCTAAGGATCTATCTTGTCATACAGTGTCACAGTGTTTAAGAGCATTTGGACTGAAAGCCCACTCTGCAGTGACCAAACCTCTCATTAGCAGAAAGAATCAAAGGCTAGACCCACCTTTGATGAGGAGCATGTTGTATGGACAGAGGAGATGTGGTCCAAAGTTCATTCTAGTGATAAAAGCAAGTTTATTTTATTTGGGTTTGATGGGAAACATTATGTTCGTCGACAAACTGGGAAAAACTGAACCCAAAGTGCGTTAAGAAGTCAGTGAAAGGTTTTGGAGGAAGTGTCATGGTTTGGGGAATAATTTCTGCAGAATGAGTTGGACCTATTATACAGCTATATGGTAGAGCAAATATAAGTGTGTATCAGAACCTTCTTCAATAACATGTGTTTCCTTACTTGCATTCATCACTCAATCAGCCAGTAATTTTCGTGCAGAGCAATGCCCCTTGTCACACAGCAAAACGGGTAAAGCAGTTCCTTCAAACAAAAAACATTGACACAATTGAATGGCCATCCCAGAGTCCTGATCTAAACCCAATAGAAAACCTCTGGAAAATCCTTTTTGACAAAGTTATGGCCAAGAAACCCATGACAGTCAAAGAACTGTAGAAGAGACTGGAAGAAGAGTGGGCCAAAATCACACCAGAGCAATGTGAGAGACTAGTGATATCCTGTGGCCGCACACGTGCTGAAGTCATGTAAAGCACAGGCCTGTACACTTCCTACTGATTGGTGACTGTTGTTGTCACCTTCAGAAAATGTAGTTATAATCTTTCTCTGTGCTACAGTTATTGTTGTTCTTTAATTATGATCATCACATTTTGGGCGAAATAAAGGTTTTATGTTGATAAACTTTGGGTCTTCTGTAAAACACTATTCTAGTGGCATGTTGTACCCCTTACAAAAGACCTTCAAATGTTGATGAATGTAGATTACATTATTTCTGAAAAAAGAAAGTGATCATACATTGTTCTCTAATTTAGATCTCCAGTGTATGCTCCTGCTCTGTAATATTCTGTTCATTATGACAGTTCCCCTTTAAGGAAATGTCTTTCTTTTTAGATATTTGTTTACAACGATAACGAAAGAGAGAGAAGTTGCTAGTGGGAAGAACCTCAAAGGATTACTCATGGATGTTTTTAAATTGCCAACACATGCACTGTCAGCTACAGAAAGTATTTGTCCAGAGGCAGAATATAAAAACATTGACAGCTGGGCTTTAAGTATGGGGCCATTCACAGCATGTTAAGCCGCTGCAGACAAATGGCACACAGTACCGTCCGTAGATATTATGGAACCAATAAATCTAAACCCAAATTGCCTTATTACATAAAAAATTGTAAAATATGCATATCACCTTAAGCTTCAAACATTTGTCATGGTTTGTTGAGGCATTTTCATTATCCAGATAGGAGGGATATGTAGCCCAAAAAAATCTAGGCATATGTGCCTATGAAACACTATAGCTGGAAAATATTCCGACAGTGATTTGAGCATTTGTGACTATGACTACAAACAGTTCTTTACAGCAAATTTCAAAGGATGGTTGAGCTTTGAATTTACGCTGCTGAAGCTTTGAAACGTGGTATCTCTTGAAAAAAAAAGATAAAAGACATGGTCAGTACATCCAATAATTTACCATGATGTGTTACTGCAAAGTGTAATTCTTCAAATATAGACTCTTCATAGGGGTTAACTTAAAAGAGGTCATTGCAAAGTGCATGGTGGGTTTATACAGATTGAGTAAAACATGTACGAGCGACCTCATGTTCATTTTTTAAAAAGTATATAACTCCTAAGAGCTGCAGGAAGTTAGCCAAATGTTAAATAGGGGCATGGAGTAAATCGAATAAAGAGAGTGTCACTGTCTGTGCCTGCAGAGATTTCACAGTCAGCTCCAGGAAACAGTGATCCGTAATCTGACAATCTAGCAGCACTTTCAGTGAGAGCAGTGGGGGAGCCCAGATGTAGCCTCTGGTGAACTGAGTGACGTCACTGCTCACAACCGGGTTCCCATGTCAATGTCTGCCACAGCCTGCGGAGAGCGGACATGTTTTCTCTTGCTCCAGGCTCCAGATGTAGCAATGCCAGCATCATCGTGGGACTTCATATGGATTACGTCAAATATTCAAGAGTGTTTAGGGGTTAATAAAGGAGTGAAAGAGGGGGTGTGTATTTTATTTCAAATAAAGATTTTTTTTGGTATTTGTGTTTAATTTCTTTTCACTTACAGGAATAGTAATGGGGGGTCTTATAGACATCTCTCATTAGTAATCTAGGGCTTGATGGCAGCTGAGAAATCACAGCTGTCATTAAACCTTTATATTACCCCAATTGCCACCGCATCAGGGCAATTGGGATTAGCCGGGTAAAGCCCAGAACTGTCACATCTAATAAATGCAAAAAGTCTGGGAATCTGCAAGCTGGTATTTTTAACCTGGGGGGCCAATACCCATGGCGCCTCCCATCCTGATAAATCCATCCCCCACCTGTTTGGTTTACTGTCACTGGATATCAAAAATAGGGGGACTCTACATCTTTTTCCCCTTCTATTTTGATATCCAGCCACGGTAAAGCTCACTGGTGTGGGCTGCAGCCTGTTCCTGTTGCTTTTCCCACGCTGTCTCTCAAAATATGGTGGGAGTCAAAGTCTTTTTTTTTAATAATTATTATTATTATTATTATTATTGTTATTTATTTATTTTTACTTTACAGCAAACTGTCTGCAACCAATCACAGATGTGGACACAGTGGGGAGACATGTATAGCAGTCTGCAACCAATCACAAAAATGAAATATTCATTTAATTATTTTTTTTACAGTGATTTCCCTGGTCTATCACAGCAATGTCAATCCTTAGCATGACTGCAATTGCTCTGGAAATGCCCATAGACGAAAATCTTACTGATTGGTTACTCTGAAACTTTTCAACAAGCTTTATTTGGGTGACAAACCCGAACACGAACCGGACTTACAGTCAAATGTCTGTGTTTGGGGTTTAGCACTGAACACAGTTCAGGTTAGTTCATCCCTAACGTTGAGCTATGAAAACAAAAGATCATACTTTCCCCATAAAATGTTGTTTTATGACGTTCAGCCGTGAAAATAAAAAATATAATTTTCCCCACAAAAAACTTCTTTAGCCTTACAATTTTAATTTTCACAAGATTAACAGGAGAAAATGCATTGTACAATTTCTTGTGCAATTTCTCTTGAGTATGCCGATAACCTATATGTGAAAACTACTGTTTGGGCGCATGGCAAAGAACAGGGGTGTGCAATTAATTTTCCCATGGGGCCGCATGAGAAATTGGGATGGTTTTAGAGGGCCGGACTAATATAATTAACTCAGTTTTACCCAATACTGTATATAGTATATATACTATCCCTTCATAAGCAAACAGTAAGTTACGGACTGTATGACCCCTCGTGGCCCTGCACGCACACACGCAGACATGTCAATTTTTTCTCCGGCAGCACGGATTTCACACGGATTGCACACTGATGTGATCTGTGTGACATCAGTGTGAAAAGTACCAGAGAAAACACGGGTCTTTTTAATAAAAAGATTTTCTATATTTACCTCTCTCCAGCACTGCTGTCTCTGGCTCTGCTGCCTCCCGCTCCTTATAGCCGGTAATTATACTCACTGAATATTCACTGCAGTGAGCAGCTGGAAGCAAGGACAGCGCTGGGGACCGCATCGCTGGGTAAGTATACAGGTGTGTGTGTGTTGAGAACCTGGAAGCCGGAGCATCTCGGGGACTCGTCACAGTTCCCAATGAGCTCTGATGAACCTGTGAAGCTGTAGCGTGGGTGTCGCAGGGGGGGTCATCAGAGTTCATTGGAAACTCCGATGACCTCCTGGAGGTCACTGCGCTTGCAGAATACTCACCTGTCCCTGCGGTGATGTCCTCAATGGTGCTGTGCCCGGTGCTGTCACTGCGATGCTCCGTCTTCCAGGTCCTGAGTGCGGTGAATAATCGATGAATGGGCGGGGGTCAGGAGCGTGAGGCAGCAGAGCTGAAGAAAGCAGGTAAATATGGAAAATCTTTTTATTTCACAGACTCATGTTTTCTCCGGTACCTGTCACATGTATGCAAACAGGTACCGGAGAAACGCACTCAGGCCCTGTAATGGCGGCACGCCGCTGCAGGGGGCGGGGAGGGAGCGTGTGGTACCCGATGTAACTCCAGTACCACCCTCAGTTATGGGCTTTTCTCTGCGCTGATTCTAGGTACCAGACCGGCTCTAGTTATGTTTGAGCTCCACACAGAGCTAATGTCGGGAGCTCCACAATCAAGTGTCTGCTCTCAGCAGCAGGGGCGGACACTGACAGCTTGGGGCCCCTGTGCAAGAAATTGTATCTGGCCCCCCCTTCTATGACGACAAGGCTGCATATAGTATAAATACACACACACACACACACACACACACATATTATACATATATATATATATATATATATATATATATATATACACATACACACACTAATACACATATATACTGTGTACGTACACACACACATATATATATATATATATATATATATATATACAAACACACTTATTCACACACACTATATACATATATACACAAACAATCCCCATATACTACATCACTGCATCCCTATATACTACACCTGTAATATACATCACTACATCCCTATATACTACACCTCTAAAATACATCACTACACTCCTATATACGACACCTGTAATATACATCACTACACTCCTATATACTACACCTGTAATATACATCACTACATCCCTAGACACTACACCTGTAATATACATCACTACATCCCCATATACATCACTAGACCCCTATATACTACACCTGTAAAACTACATTCCCATATACTACATCACTACACCCAAATATTAGTCACCAGTTACCCCCCCTCCCCCCATTGTCCCCTCAGGTTACTAGTCACCACTCACCTCTCCCTCCTCAGGCCCCAGCCGAGATGCTGCTTTTCTTGTATGGGCCCCCGCCGCTGATATTCTTGTATGGGCCCCAGTCGCTGCTGTTCTTGTTCTCTCTGTGAAGGCCCTGGCTGGGCTGCTTCTTCTCCTGCCGGGCGGGAACTTTACAAATGACACATGCGTGCCGTACTGACGACATCATGGTGTGCATGTGTGTCAAAGAGAAAGGTGCCGGGCAGGGAACAAAGGACAGATTCCTGCGTTCCTCTGCCTACACTGTGCGGCGCTGCAGGATCACTCCCTGCCCGGCACGCAGCGTGTGATGAGGGCAATCTGACTACGGGCCTCACGGAGCCTGGAGCTCCAGACAACAGGTCAGATTGTCCTCATCACTGATCGGCCAGCAAGGACGCCCTGAACCAGGCGGGCCGGTCACAGAGAGTAGACGGGCCGCGGGCCGCCCCTTGCCCGGGTCTGATCTAGAAGAAAATATATCTGATCAAAAAACACACCATCAAAGTGTTCTTCCCGACCACTGTCAGTTGTCAGTTCTATGGATCAGCATAGTTCTCTCAGAGAAAGCTACAGGGCCGACCTCCATATCACTAAAGCTGCATGGATACTGTAAACCCTGACTAGCTGAAAGACCTGTTTGGATCATGTGGTCTGTCACATGCCTGAAAGGTACTTCTAGTGTGGTAATGTGTACAGTGTGTGTGTTAGTGGTGGGCAGTCCAGCTTTTTTTGGTGATCCGGTTCCCATGGCTCCGCTCACCAAAAGAGCCAGCTCTTTTGGATCGTTCATGGATCCCTATTAATTATGTGTTTACCACAGGTGAACACATATTTAAGCTTGTGTAAATTACACCCACCCATGAGTAAACCCTGCCCACTTACAACGGGACAATTAATTTGCTGAGTGGGTGGGGTTTTGTTCAGGTGGGAGGGGTTTCACCCACCAAACACCAAAATTTTACGCCCAGTGAGAGCCGTTAATAGAATTTAGTGTCTCTCACTGGGGATCCGGCACCTATCAGTCACAGCAGGGCTGTGTTTATATATAAGAAAGCTATGTGTATGTAGAATAGCTGTATTTGTAAGTATTTAGCTGGGCTGTGTTTGTTTAAAGGATAGCTATGTGTGGAGGAATCATAAATATGTGAGTATATATATGTTGTTATGTAGGGGAGCTGTGTGTAGGTAACAGAGCTATATGTGTATAAAGCATAGCTAGGTGTATATAGAAGAGCTGTTTGAAATAGACCTGGGTGTATTCTGTATATAGGAAAGCTGTGTGTTTATGTAGCAGAGCTGTGTGTGTATGTGGGAGAGCTGGGTGTGTATGAAGGAGAGAATTGTGTATAGGTAGCAGAGCCATGTGTAGAGGAGAGCTGTGTGTATAGGTAGCAGAGTTATGTATAGAGCAGAGCTATGTGTATATGGGAGCTGCGTTTATGTAAGAGAGTTGTGTATGAAAGTGACAAAGGTGTATGTTTTTGTAGCATAGCTGTGCGTTTGTAGGAGAGTTGTGTATATGTGCAGCAGCGCTATTAAGGTAGCAGAGCTATGAGTGTGTACATGTAGGAGAACTATCTGTGCATTTATCAAAGCTGTGTGTGCATGTAACAGAGCTGTGTGGGTATGTAAGAGCTGTGTGTGTATGTAGCAGAACTGCGTGTATATTTACAGCAGAGCTGGGTGTACGTGTACAGTGCAGTGGATATAAAATATCTTATAAGATTAATGTTAGCCTAAAGAATCATGTTGCAAGGCAATTTAAGTAACTATTTGCCTCTCTGGTGAGTGTGGCATTTGATATACCCATGGAGAATATGTTCATGGAGAGAGGTGCAGCATAATTGTGCCGCCCCTGCAGCGGATCGAACCGCTCGGGTCCGGGGGTGATGATTACTCGTGGCTCGAGGGTCTGCAGACCCGGGGGCTAGGGGCCACACTCAAACGAAAAAGGGGATTATTTACAGGGGATTGGTATAGTTCATGACGCCACCCGTGGTGTACGGTAATTGGGAGTACCGCCGCTGCCATTGGGAGTACCCAGGGTGATGGAGTGGGGCAGCTAGAGGACGTTACCCTCCACAGGTAGGGGTAGGCCCGGGACTCTGGATAGTGATGTGGGGTTGCAGTGCAGAGGCCAGACAGGTACTCACTCAGCAATGAAGCAGACGCTGACAACAGGGTAAACCAAGTCTCTGACTGCTGTTGCCGCTCAAGGGGAGCTCGTCCGGGTCCCGTCCCCTGCAGCACTGCCTGGTGGTCCGTAACCTGCCTCCTGGCACAAAATTTAGATTGTCCGTTGTGGCCTGGTAGCTTGGAGCTGTTCGGGCCCTGCTCCCCACTATGGCTAAGTGAAGGATCCTGCTCTCAGGATCTTCCGCTTGGGATTTCAGTGGGCCGCTTGCTAGGAAAGCCCTATCCCCCTCGTTGTGCTAGTGCCCCCTATCTCTGAGCTCGGTGGGAACAGTCCATAAAGGCCCTGTCCTCCGCAGGTTAATTGCCGGGTCGCCTGAAGCTTCTCCCCAACCTGGGGTCCGTGTACCCCAACGTGCCTTCAGTCCTGGACCGGTGATAAGACCAGGCTGCTGACCGTCCTCATCGAGAGGTTCCAGGCACCAAGCCTCAATCCCCTGCGACTGGGGGTCTGACTCCTCTAGGTCCAGACCACCGTCTGCGACCTAGTTTACTTCTCCCCTGAGAGCTCCAACTCCTAGCTTCCTCAGTGCGCCTCTCAGCTGAAGGGCTACCACTGAACTAACTAGACACCTTCCCCCTCCCTGTCTGACCCCTAGGTGGGCGGCCCTATTCCTGCTTAAGCAGCCCACTGGTGTGGTTGACAGGTGTGGTGCAAAGGGTATCTAGGATTTGTGAATGCTGGTGGAGGCAGTACTGCAGGATAAAGACCCAGAACCATGGGGGGTTGGATACTGCACGGGGAGGGCAGTTTGTACAGTACCCTGTGACGACCTGAATAGTTAAGGGGCGTCACAATACTTGTTTGGAAACCCCCATAGTGATTATGCTGGGTTTACGTCTAGCAGATTTTATCCTCAAGAGCAGACCGGGGTAAATTGCCATTTGGCCCTTTGGCTGTTCCTATCTATGGAAAAGTGCTGTAAACAGTGGCCCACAGGCCACACATTGAAACCGCCCTCCCTGCCCTTGTCCAATGTCCCAATTTAACTGAGATCTGCATTCTCAGGACACAGATAATAGCGAATAAAGCAAATATAATGGTGGAGTAGGGCGCTCACTCTTCCACCATTCAGTCAGTGCCACTGAGTGCCTCAGCATAGCAGGTATAATAATGTTACTTGATGTGGCCTCCAGTGGTGCCTCAGTCTCAATACAGCAGCACACCGAGCAAGGAAATGGGAGTGAGGTGAGTGGTATTTTTTTTATATTGTCATTCACTTGAGGGGGATATATGTGGTGTTATCGTACTGTGTTGGGGTTTGTCGGGATCATACTATGGTGATCATTCTGGGTTGGGGGGCTGTGGTGACTCATACTGTGTGGTGGGATCATGGAGACAATCTTCTTGTGTCTGAGTGCTTTGGGGAATATTACTTTATCAGGAGACTGTGTGGCCAATGCCATCATAGTGTATTGGGTGGCTGTGAGAGTCTTCATACTGTGTTGGGAATCTATGGAGGTGACCATACTGTGTTCGGGATCTATGGAAATGACTATACTGTATTGACGGGCTGTGGGTGATCATACTGTGGGAATCCTCATTCTGTGATAAAGGGATGTGGGGGAATTATACTATGTGGTAGGACGATAGAAGCCATCATAATCTCTTGGGTGACTGTGAGGATAATACTTTAGGGGTCATCATTTTGTTTATAGCTGGCTGTGAGGGCCTTTGTACTGTGTGAGGATGATCATATTGTGTTTAAAAGCTGTGGGGGATCATAATGTGGTGCTCAGCATTCTTTTATAGAGGCTGTGAAGGATCATACTGTATGGGGCAACTGTGGGGGCCATCATACTGTATGAGGTGTTCATACCATATTGGGGATTAAACCGTGTGGGGGACCCCATCATACTGTGTATATCGAGCTGTGATTGTCATCATACTATGTTGAGAGCTATGAGGAATCATACTGTGGGAGTCATTATTCTGTATACAGGAAGCTGTAGGGGGTCATACTATATATGGTCATAATTATCTGCCATGGATCATACTTTTTGGGAGTCTGAGTGGGCCATCTTACTGAGTGGGGAAATGTGGAAGTCATCATACTGTGGTAGGAGACTGTTGGGGATCATACTGTAATGGGGATCATATTGTTTTGGGGACTGGAGATGGGCCATCAATCTGTGTTGGGGGACTATGGGGGCATCATATTGTGTAGGGCCAACATACTGTAGGTGCTCCCTGAGGAAGACTACTGCATGAAACGCGCATCGGGTTATGTGGCAAGCAGGACCACCAGAACATACATTAAGGTAAAGAATCTCTCCTATATAATTTATTGCATTCAATTCATTGTATACACGGGACATATAATAAGAATAATTTTATTCTTAGAAATAACTTTGATCAGATAATATCTAATGATTGGTCTCTGCATGATGCACCTCTATTTTCCTGTGTTGTTGCTACTATTTTAAAGGAACATTCTTGTCCATGAATTGTTTTTTATAATGTAATTTGAATTTTAAGATATTTCATTAATAAAATTTAGTATTTTACTCTTATATTATTGTCACGGTCACTATCCCCTTGTTTTGAGGGTGTTTTATTGTTTATACTGTATGTGGGAGCCATGGGTTTCAGTGTATTGTGTGGGAGCTGTGTGACTATGATGCTGTGTTGGTGACTGTAGCAGCACTATAGTGTGTTGGGGCTGCAGGGCTGTCATACTGTGTGTTGAGCATCATACTGTTTTGGGGGAGCTGTTGATCATGGTACAAGGGCTGAATAGCAGGAGCAGAATGACATTGCTTTTATAATCTTTATAAAAAAAACCAGTACATTTTATAGTTTTCATCTGCTCAATAAAAATAATAATAATATAACTTAATAATATCTTAATATTATGTCTAAACAAAATTAATTGCACTGTATTGGTTCTACCCTCCACAGCAGTCATAGTCTCTCATGTGGCCCCTATGGAAAATTAATTGCCCACCTCTGCTCTAAAAACTGAAATATGATGCAACTCCTATTTGGATTTTTATGTAGATTCTACAGTAATTTTTTCAAATAGATTTGAGGGTAATATGTAAATTTTAAGGCAAGTTTACTAAAATAAATCTGAAGACAGATTGGATAGGCTGCAAATTTAGCAAGATTCACACAAATCTATGAAGATTTTTTTTCACTGAATGTGTATGTTTACATAAAGCCCTCTGTAATAAATCTGTAAAATTAAATTATTCTCCTCTGAGTTGATTAACTTGCACAGTTCAGTATAGTTTGAAAATATTGACATTTTAATAAAAATGTTCCAAAGAAGAGGGCCCAATACTGACCCATGTGGTAGCCACTGTTAACTGTCACGTAATCAGAGTATATTAATACCCATTCTTTGCTTCTAATCAAGTTATTAACCTAATTACACATATTCTACTGTAGTCCCATTATTCTCATTTTATAGCAATCTTTTATATGGTACTATATCAAATGTCTTTGAAAAGTCCAGATAAACAACACCCATGGCCTTACCTTGCTCAAGTCTGGAATTTACCTCTTCATAGAAACTCATCAGATTAATTTGAAAGGACTGATACTTCGTAATCTCATGTTGATGTTGGCTTATGAGGATATTTTTATTGTGATACTCCAGAATAGCATCCCTTAGAAAACTTGTAAAGATTTTTCACAGTAGAGCTTAAATTTACCTGCCTAATTTTCAGTCTCCGTTTTTAGACCTTTTTTAACATTTGCTCCACATTCCATATTTGCTGTGAAACCAATCCTGTTATTATGGAATGTTTGAATATTCAAAATTACGGTCTGTCTATTACAGTACTTAGTGACTGCAGTACTCAGGTACTAAAAAAATCTTACTTTTTTGTGCTAAATGTATGAAATAGGATGTTTCCTATGGTAATTTGTCCCCTGATTTCAAAATCTGCTTTCAGAATTATTCTATTGGGCAGGGATTTTGAGTAAGACGCATTTCAAGTTTTTAAATTTTTTATTTTTAACGAAAATTTCTTAATACAAAATTAGTTTACTATTTTAAAAAAATGTGTTCAACTTTCTTGAATATTTAGCTGAATGTGTATCACATTTTAGTCCTCAACAGTAGTCTACAAGTATTTTTCGGCTCCATTTCCCTTTATAACGGACTTCAAGTAGTGCAATTAGTTACATAGTTACTAAGGTTGAAAAAAGACCTAGGTCCATCTAGTTCAACCTTCCTCCTCCAGTTCTACATTTGGTCGCTAAGTCATTTACAACCAACAATGTTGTGTGTACTGAGGAAATCATCCAGCCCTTTTTTGAAAGCTGTTAAGGTATCTGCCATTACTAAATCTTGTGGTAGGGTATTCCAAAGTCTGACTGCTCTAACTGTAAAGAACCCTTTCCTATTTAGCTGTCGGAATCGCTTTTCTTCCACTCGCAGTGAGTGCCCCCTGCTCCTTAGTATTGTCTTCGGAAGAAATAAGTCATGTGCCAGTCCTTTATATTGACCACACATATATTTATACATATAAATGAGATCTCCTCTGAGACGTCTTTTTTCTAAGCTAAACATATCTAACTTTTTCAACCTGTCATCATATGGGAGGCCTTCCATTCCTTGTAGTAGTCTAGTTGCCTGCCTTTGAACTGACTCTAACTTCTGAATGTCCTTTTTAAAATGTGGAGTCCAAAACTGGATCCCATATTCCAGATGTGGCCTTACAAGTGATTTATAGAGGGGTAATAATACGTTGGGATCGCGGGATCTAATCTCTCTTTTTATACACCCTAGAATCTTGTTTGCTTTTGCAGCTGCTGCTTGACATTGAGTGCTGCTGCTCAGCTTATTTGTAATGAGAATATCCAAGTCCTTCTCCTGTTCTGTAGTCCCGAGTTTACTTCCATTTAATGTATACGCAGTTATAGGATTACTCCGTCCTAGGTGCATTACTTTACATTTATCAACATTAAATCTCATTTGCCAAGTATCTGCCCATTCTGACATCTTATCCAGATCTTTTTGTAATATTATACTATCAAGGTCAGTTTTTAATATCCTACATAGTTTGGTGTCATCAGCAAAGACTGACATTTTAATATCAATCCCATCCACAAGGTCATTAATAAAGAGATTAAAAAGTATTGGTCCTAGCACAGATCCCTGCAGCACCCCACTGCTGACTATGGCCCATTTAGAGAATGTTCCATTTATGACTACTCTTTGTTTCCTATCTTTTAGCCAATTCCTTACCCAGTTGCATATAGTTTCCCCCAGTCCTTGCTTCTGGAGCTTTAGTATAAGCCTATTATGTGGTACAGTATCAAATGCCTTTGCAAAGTCCAAATAAATCACATCAGCTGCATTACCAATATCCAGGTTTGCACTTACCCCCTCATAGAAGCCCAACAGGTTGGTTAGACACGACTTATCTTTCATGAATCCATGCTGTCTGTCAGTTATTATATTATTTTCTGCAACATATTTTTGCATGTCATCCCTTAAAATGCCCTCAAAAACTTTGCATACTACTGATGTCAGGCTTACTGGACGGTAGTTGCCTGGATCTACCCTCTTACCTTTCTTAAATATCGGTACCACATCAGCAATCCTCCAATCCTGAGGCACCAACCCTGTTACAAGCGAGTCTAAAAATATGAGATACAGCGGTCTGTCAATTACAGAGCTCAATTCCCTCAATATTCGTGGATGAATGCCATCTGGCCCTGGGGATTTGTCAATGTTTAATTTACTCAGACGTAGGCATACTTCTTCTTGTGTTAAATTAATTATATCAGGTGGTGAACTTTGATTTTTCACTTGTTGAATGATGCCTGGTACAGTCAGTTCCTTGGTGAACACAGATGAGAAATGCCTATTTAATATCTCAGTCTTTTGTTTGTCCTCTATAACTAACTTGTTATTATATTTTAAGGGGCCAATACTATCCTTTGTTTTCCTTTTGGCATTAATGTATTTATAAAAGATTTTGGGATTTATTTTAATGTCATTGGCGATTTTTGTTTCAGTAGCTAGTTTTGCTTGTTTGATTTTTTTTTTGCATTGCCTATTGATATCTTGATACTCCTGCAATGCTATTTCTGTATTCTCAGCCTTCAAGATTTTAAACGCCCTTTGTTTTTGTTTTATTATACTTTGTACAGTCTTATTTATCCATAGTGGTTTCTTTTTATTCCGGGACGTTTTATTACCAGAAGGTATACTTTTCTTACAGGACTCTAGCAATATATCCTTAAACTTTCCCCATTTATGTTCAGTATCCCCAGTTACCATGACTTTGTCCCAATCTACACATTTAAGCTCTTCCCTTAATTTGTTGAAATCAGCTTTCCTAAAATTCCAGGTTTTAGCATTTCCCCTTTGAAATGTTCTATTGAATATTACATTGAAGCTTACCATATTATGATCGCTGGTGCCCAAGTGCTCCCGGACCTGTAGATCTGAAATTGTATCCGGTCTATTTGACAGGACCAAATCTAGCAAATTATCTCCCCTCGTCGGTTCATCTACCATCTGAGAGAGGAAATGGTCTTGAATGGTAGATAAGAATTTACAGCTTTTAGCACAACCAGAAGATTCTATGTCCCACTGTATGTCTGGATAGTTGAAATCCCCCATAATAAGAACCCGATTATTATTATTAGCTGCCTTTTCAATTTGTTCCAGCATTTCACCCTCTATTTGTTCAAGTATGTTAGGAGGCTTATAGCAAACTCCAATTAGCATTTTTCCATTATTCTCCTCCCCATGTACATTTACCCATACTGACTCTACATTGTTGCAGTTCCCCCCAATGTCATCATTCAACACAGGTTTTAGGTTAGATTTGATAAATATACACACCCCACCACCTTTTTTGTCTTTCCTGTTCCTTCCAAATGTACTATAACCCTGTATGTTTGTCACCCAGTCATGGCTTTCATCCAGCCAGGTTTCCGTAATGCCCACCACATCATAATCCATGGTTGACATAAGAGTCTCCAATTCATTCATTTTGTTTGCAAGACTTCTTGCATTTGCCAGTAGACATTTAATCCTATTAACACCTTTATTACTCCTAGCCTCCCTACGTTCCTTGCATGTCCCATCCCCCCCTAATCTTTCATTGACCCCTACCATCTCACTGTCTCTATCTGCTCTATCTATCCCCTTTTTTGCTCCACTTCCCTCCCTCCCCCCAGATCCTAGTTTAAAAGCTCCTCCATCCGTCTGACCATTTTCTCCCCCAGCACAGCTGCACCTTCCCCATTGAAGTGCAGCCCGTCCCTACCGTAGAGCCTGTAGCCGACTGAGAAGTCAGCCCAGTTCTCCATGAACCCGAACCCTTCCTTCCTGCACCAATTTCTAAGCCACGTGTTTATCTCCCTAAGCTCCCGCTGTCTTTCTAGTGACACTCGTGGCACCGGTAGTATTTCTGAAAACACCACCTTGGAGGTCCTGGACTTCAGCTTATGTCCTTGGGAAATTACTCCATATGCCCGTCACTGAGATTTCCAAGGTTATAGGGGGAAAAGTCTATCTGGGAGTCCAGGAAATGTATCTTGAGAGATATATTGCATCCCAATTCTTTGTAGCATTGTAATAACTCAGTCACAAGATCTCTATAATTTGGTGCTTTATGATTGCCAAGGAAATTCCCTGCTACATTTTTAAACGACTTCCACGCCGGTGCCTCAGTATTTCTTAGTGTTCTGTTAAAATCAGTATCTTGCATAAATTCCCATATCTGTGGCCCCAAGAAAATTCTCTTCTTGATCTAAGCCTCGCTGATTTGTGGAAACTTGTTTCTAAGGTATGCAAAAGCCTCGCCATCACAATCCATCTCCTTGACAAAGTTCTTCATCGACCAAGATTTATGTGGAGTGGGGGAAAAAGAAACTTTTTCTGGAGCTACCAGAGGTTGATGCAGGACATTAATTCTCCCAGGAGTCAAACTGTTTATTGGTGACCAGTTTTTTTATGACATTTTTTTGTGGTCTCTGCTGTCCAATTCACAAAGAAAATAACAAAACTTTTTACTGCTGAGCTGCAACCCAAGCACCAAGGCCATTACCTTCAGATCAACACAAATATTATATTTAGTTTTCATAAGAAAGTTTTGACAGCAGAAGGAGTATAGTTTCAAAAGTTTCTTTCAGACTTGATGAATAAGCAAGAGGAACAGATTGATTTGTGCTACCATTATACAGATGTACGGCTTTTAAACTGCTTTTTGAAGAATCTATAAATAGACTCTATTCTTGAAGTCTGTGCTCTTGTCCCATTACATCTAGCAGAGATTATGCATCATTGGCGTAAACTAGGTCCCCTTCCATTGAAAATAAGTGTTAAACCTCTGCTGCTTATTGGCGGAAAGAACATATTTTGGTCTTCTGCTCCAGTAAAGGCCGCTTTACACGCTACGATCTCGCTAGCGAAATTGCTAGCATGCGTACCCACCCCCATCATTTGTGCATCACGGGCAAATCGCTGCCCGTGGCGCACAAAATCGCTCGGACACGTCACACTACTTACCTGCCTAGCTACGTCGCTGTGACCGGCGAACCGCCTCCTTTCTAAGGGGGCGGTTCGTTCGGCGTCACAGCGACGTCACTAAGTGCACACTTAATTAAAGCGGAGGGGCGGAGATGAGCGGGACGAACATCCCACCCACCTCCTTCCTTCCTCATTGCCGGCGGCCGCAGGTAAGGTGAGGTTCCTCGTTCCTGCGGTGTCACACATAGCGATCTGTGCTGCTGCAGGAACGACGAACAACATCGTACCTGCAGCTGCTCCGGTATTTGGGAATAGGGGAGCATGTCAATGATAAACGATTTTGCACAATTTTGCAACCTTTTTTGATCTCACGTAGGTGTCACACGCAACGACATCGCTAACGAGGCCGGATGTGTGTCTTGAATTCCGTGACCCCAACGACATCGCGTACAACAGTTACCCAAATGCAGCTTATCAGACTGTGATGGTCCAAGGTAGCTGAACCATGAACAGTGAGAATGGTACAGCGGTTACCCAGATAAAGCTTGTCCACCCTATACTCACTACCTAATCACATAGAACAGTGTGGGGCTGGACTACAGGGAGGACGGGTTCCGGCGTGTTTACCCCACGCGTATCGCCACTCTTAATGGTGGCTTCCTCAGGGGAGAAGATGAACAGCTGATAAGCTGCATTTGGGTAACTGTTGTACCATATTTGCTGCTCATCGCAGTTTTGCATGTCTGACCCTGGATTTAATAGCTAGTTTAACCATATTTTTGGAGAACTGCTTTATTTATACTGTGTAAATTATGGTGCCATATGGACTCTTTATTTGATTTACTGATGCATGGCAATTGATATATACCATGGAATCTGGACTTTTGTCTGTAGGTTGTCATGCTTAATATAACCTTATCTACCTCATCACTGAACTGTTTTTTTTTTATATTATAACTCTCTATGTACCAATACTGTTTGATATATTGTGAACAAACTGTTAAGTTGTAATATTTGTATAGAGACTGAAATATTTGATGTTTATTGTTCTTTGGATGACTAGGGGAGAGGCTATCTGACTCTGGTGTATATTCTTATTTGTTATCACTGAGATACAAAGGGTTCTGGCTTGGTGGAGAATGTTGCCCTTTTGGCCTTTTTAAATGTTTTTATTGCACAAAGTGTGTGTTGTATACTGTCATATTCTTAATATTGTCATGTGTTTTTTGCCTCTGTAATAAAGTCCATTTTACATATAGCCTTCTGTGGTGATCCCCATAGAGTATACTCTTTTCTCCCTTTTGTAAGAACAACAGAAGTAAAATTTAATTTATTCTAATAGTTTAAAGTAAAAGCTTAGTGAGAAAAATACAACTGATATTCCCAAAGACAGTGAGATAATGAAGTTTTCTGGTATGTAATCTGTGAATCCCCAAAGCGCGTAAATCCCTAAGATTAGTCCATCTTGAAAAAAAATCCCAGAGCTCCGTTTCCACCAAAGTATAAAAACAAACTGACTATATAAGAACAATACAAAGTTATAACAATCACAGCAACTAAAAAACGAAAGTAATTTATGAAGGGGCAATGAAGGGGAAATTTATTGTAAATAAGTTATGGAACATTGTGCCCGATAGGAAAATACTGATTGCCGATTCAGAATCAGCACACAAAAATGCATTAAGAATAACCGATATACTCTTTTAACAATCTTTGTTGATCAGTGTAATTGCTACATAAAATGTTACTTTATCTTGCATTACTACATTTTGCCTCTAGATGGCAGTTAAAGACTAGACACCATCACTTCTCATGTCAAATGCAAAACATGTTTCCACTATGTTCTCAGAACAATGTCAAGAAACCGTGGAGACCAGAGTAGTGCAGCATGAAAAAAAACATGATATATATCTGTCAGAAAGCTGCACAGAAATATGATCTGTTTGATATCAAAGAAGAACTTTTATAGCCATTCAAGAGGACAATGAAGTGGATTAAACTATATACAGTCAGGGCCAGAAATATTTGGACAGTGACACAAGTTTTGTTATTTTAGCTGTTTACAAAAACATGTTCAGAAATACAATTATATATATAATATGGGCTGAAAGTGCACACTCCCAGCTGCAATATGAGAGTTTTCACATCCAAATCGGAGAAAGGGTTTAGGAATCATAGCTCTGTAATGCATAGCCTCCTCTTTTTCAAGGGACCAAAAGTAATTGGACAAGGGACTCTAAGGGCTGCAATTAACTCTGAAGGCGTCTCCCTCGTTAACATGTAATCAATGAAGTAGTTAAAAGGTCTGGGGTTGATTACAGGTGTGTGGTTTTGCATTTGGAAGCTGTTGCTGTGACCAGACAACATGCGGTCTAAGGAACTCTCAATTGAGGTGAAGCAGAACATCCTGAGGCTGAAAAAAAAGAAAAAATCCATCAGAGAGATAGCAGACATGCTTGGAGTAGCAAAATCAACAGTCGGGTACATTCTGAGAAAAAAGGAATTGACTGGTGAGCTTGGGAACTCAAAAAGGCCTGGGCGTCCACGGATGACAACAGTGGTGGATGATCGCCGCATACTTTCTTTGGTGAAGAAGAACCCGTTCACAACATCAACTGAAGTCCAGAACACTCTCAGTGAAGTAGGTGTATCTGTCTCTAAGTCAACAGTAAAGAGAAGACTCCATGAAAGTAAATACAAAGGGTTCACATCTAGATGCAAACCATTCATCAATTCCAAAAATAGACAGGCCAGAGTTAAATTTGCTGAAAAACACCTCATGAAGCCAGCTCAGTTCTGGAAAAGTATTCTATGGACAGATGAGACAAAGATCAACCTGTACCAGAATGATGGGAAGAAAAAAGTTTGGAGAAGAAAGGGAATGGCACATGATCCAAGGCACACCCCATCCTCTGTAAAACATGGTGGAGGCAACGTGATGGCATGGGCATGCATGGCTTTCAATGGCACTGGGTGACTTGTGTTTATTGATGACATAACAACAGACAAGAGTAGCCGGATGAATTCTGAAGTGTACAGGGATATACTTTCAGCCCAGATTCAGCCAAATGCCGCAAAGTTGATCGGATGGCGCTTCATAGTACAGATGGACAATGACCCCAAGCATACAGCCAAAGCTACCCAGGAGTTCATGAGTGCAAAAAAGTGGAACCTTCTGCAATGGCCAAGTCAATCACCAGATCTTAACCCAATTGAGCATGCATTTCAATTGCTCAAATCCAGACTTAAGACGGAAAGACCCACAAACAAGCAAGACCTGAAGGCTGCGGCTGTAAATGCCTGGCAAAGCATTAAGAAGGAGGAAACCCAGCGTTTGGTGATGCCCATGGGTTCCAGACTTAAGGCAGTGATTGCCTCCAAAGGATTCGCAACAAAATATTGAAAATAAAAATATTTTGTTTGGGTTTGGTTTATTTGTCCAATTACTTTTGACCTCCTAAAATGTGGAGTGTTTGTAAAGAAATGTGTACAATTCCTACAATTTCTATCAGATATTTTTGTTCAAACCTTCAAATTAAACGTTACAATCTGCACTTGAATTCTGTTGTAGAGGTTTCATTTCAAATCCAATGTGGTGGCATGCAGAGCCCAACTCGTGAAAATTGCGTCACTGTCCAAATATTTCTGGACCTAACTGTATATATATATATATATATATATATATATATACACTGTATGTATATATATATATATATATATATATATATATATATATATATACAGTGTATATATATATATATATATATATATATATATATGTATATGTATATATATATATATAATATATATACAGTATATATAGTGAGTGCACTCCGCACATGTTTGTAAATACTTTATTATATCTTTTCATGAGACAACAATCACTGAACATATGACACTTTGATACAATGTAATGTAGTCAGTGTACGGCTTGTATAACAGTATAAATATGGTGTGTTCTCTAAGTAACTCAACAAAGCCATTAATGTCAAAACCACTGGCAGCAAAAGGGAGTACACACCTAGGTGAGAATGGGCAAATTGTGCGCCTATCATTATTTGCAGGCACTGACAACTCTCTTGGGCAAGGATTTCTTTAGCGCTTCACATGAGCCACTGGAATCCTCTTCCACACTCCTGTATGATGACATCACGGAGTTGGTGGATGGTAGAAACCTTCTGTTCCTTAACCTTGCGTGCCCAAAATGTCAATATTTTGTGTGGGCACCACTATTTTCAAGCACTGTCTTAGCTCTTTTTGGCAATGAGTCTACAATAGCTTCACAGAAGCCACTGGAATCCTCTTCCACTCCTCCATGATAATGCCATGGTGGAAGTGTGACGCCCCTGGACTATCAGGTTGTCACAGGGTACTGCACAAACTGCCCTTCCGTGCAGTATTGAAGTCCCTCATGGTTCTGGGTCCCCCTCTTACAGTGTTGCCACCAACAGCAAATCAAATTCTAGATACACACTGCACCACACCCACCAGGCACATCAGTGGACGGCTTGAGCGGAATAGAGTCGCCCATTTGGGGACTCAGGGACGGGAGGTGAGTAGTGTAGAGGAGTGTAGAGAGAGGAGAAGTGAAGTGAGAAGCGGGTAAGCGGTTATCCAGTTCCATTTGATCCGATTGATCCGGCCTATGCGGCTGTGGGATCCAGTCTGCCCCCGCTTGCTGCAAGCACTTCACCACCACCACCTTCATCCTCAGCGGACGCCGAGCTGCCTATCCCAATATCGGCAGCGGAAGCTTCAGCCCTAATCTGCGAAGAGCCAACTGCAGAGCTATTGACCCAGCCGCCCAACCAGGCCACGACAGTGGTTACCCAGACACCGGCCCGACCACACCCGGCCGCATCACCGGCCCGTAACTTGACTCTTCACCCCCGGCTGCGGAGCAGTCGGTCCCTTTCCCCATCATGGCAGAGGCGGAACCTGAGGAGTTGACAGTTCCGCCGCCGCGCAGCATCCCAGCGGCTGCTGGGGCCGCAGAAGTGCACCTACAACCAATGCCAGGAAGGGAGGTGAGGCCGGACGCTGACACCCCCTACTGGTAATGACACCAGCATAAGCTACATAAGGAGATGACAACCCGAGATCGGCGACGAAGGGAGATTGCCACCCGTACTCAAAAGGAGAAGGAGCAGGTGAGAAGTGCTGCTTCCCGAGTCTGAGGGCCGCGGTACCGTCGCCTCGTGGAGTGTTTTGACCCCGACCAGGGATGGTGGTTCATCCGGGAAGCAGGCCTCACAGCTGGGGTGTTTGTGTCCCGGCGAGATGTGGCACAGCACCTTCCCAGGGAGCATCCTGGGTGGAATCTAGAGCCAGAAGATATGGTTTTGTACATCCGGCATTGTGGAGAGCGGGGCTGGTATGCCCTGGATGTAACCAAGCATGTGATGGTTGAGGAGGAGCTTCTTCCGGCGTCCGTGGTGCGTATCTCCAAGGAATCATGGCTGGGGACCCGGCTATCTAAAGTTAAGAGCGTTAGAAAAATCTGTGTTTTCTTTTGTTATTTTCCACAGTTTGTTATTTTTCTTGAGCAATGATAATAGTGTTTTATAGGTAAAAATAATCATTACCGGGTTTAATCAACTGAGTTCCTCATCTGATTGGGAAGTTTATATAATGTTTACACCAGGTGCATGGACTCCAGTTCTTTTATATATGTTTTAGTAGTAAAAATGGACCATGGCTACGGGACTGGTTGTGGCCAGCACGGACTTGTGCTCGTAAATAGTTGCACCTCCTGATCCCAACAGAGTCGTCTTTCCAACAACCGGAACCTTAACCTGGTCACGGACCCACAAGTAGGAATGCAGCTGGTCAGGTTGTTTGGGTGGCGGGTTGATGGGATCTGGGACATTGGGACTGGACTGTCGCAGGAAGAGGCTGCAACGGAGCAGATTGAGACTCTGTTACTAACATAACCGGTAGCATTCCATAGTTAAGAGTTGAACTCTGAGAGTTTAATGTAACGTTTAAGTGATGTGCCTCCCCTGTGAGGGATTTGAAGTTGTAAATAAAAATATTATTCTTTTTTTTTCCAGTTGCAAAAATAAACCTCTGGATGTCCTATAGCTCGGGGATGAGCTACGTTTAACCAAGGGGGAATGTGACGCCCAGGTCGTCACAGGGTACTGCACAAACTGCCCTTCCGTGCAGTATTCAAGTCCCTCATGGTTCTGGGTCCCCATCTTAGTATTGCCACCAATAGCAAATCAAATCCTAGATACACACTGCACCACACCCACCAGGCACACCAGTGGATGGCTTGACCGGAATAGAGTCATCCACCTGGGGGGTCAGGGACGGGAGGTGAGTAGTGTAGAGGAGTGTACAGAGAGGAGAAGTGAAGTAGCCCTCTAGCTGTGAGCAGCTCAGAGGAGGTTGGGAGTGGTGGCTCCCAGGAGAAGCTGTCTAGGTTGCAGACAGTGGTCTGGACCTAGAGGAGTCGGACCCCCGGTCGCAGGGGATTGCAGCTAGATGCCTGGACCTGTCAAAGAGGTCAGCAGCCTGGCACTGTCACCGGTCCGAGACCAAAGGCACAGCAAGGTACATGGACCCTAGGTCATGGAGAAGCTTCAGGCAACCCGGTAATTAACCTGAGGAGAATGGAGCCTTTATGATCTGTTCCCACCTGCTCCAGAATTGGGACACTAGCACAACGAGGGGGATAGGGCCTTCCATACAAGCAGCCCAAGAAAATTCCAAGCGTGAGCCCTGAGAGCAGGCTCCCACACTTAACCACAGTGGGGAGCGGGCCCCGGCAAGTTTCAGACTTCTGGGCCACTACATTGAAGTTAAAACTTTGTGCCAGGAGGCATTTCATGAATCACCAGGCAACACTGTAGGGGACGGGACCCGGACGAGCTCCCCTCAGAGAGACAACGGCAGTCAGAGACTTGGTTTACCCAGTTGTCAGCGTCTGCTTAATGATTGAGTGAGTACCTGAGTGACCACTGCATTCCGCGGCATCCCACCGAGTTCCGGGGCCTTCCCCTACCCGTGGAGGGCAACGACCCCTTGCTGCCCCACTTCATCACCCCGGGTACTCCCATCGGCTGCGACGGTATCCCTTCATTACCGTACACCACGGGTGGCATCACGAACTATAACTCCCATGTAAATAACTCCCCTTTTACATTTAGAGTGGCCTCAAGCCCCCAGGTCCGGAAATATCGAGCCACAAGTAATCACAGAGATCCGAGCGGATCAAACCACTGCAGGGGTGGCACAGAAGCTCAGTGCTCTGATATCTTGTCCATCCCCACAGGTTGGGGAATATTGTGCATGCTGGTGTGTTGGACCTGGTTGGGTGTGAGGGTTCGAGCAGTGCAGGTTGTACCTTTTGGGGCGGCTGAATATCACCAATGTTTTGGACGAACTGAATCCCATCAACAGTGAAGCTAGACAATGAGGCTAACATGTTTTTTTCAATAAGTCTTTTAGTTCAACACTTTCAACTTCAAGAGTGAGACAGTGGGCAGACATCATATAGTATGTTTCTTCAGTATAGAACTCCATTAAACTCATGTACTCCTCTTCTCCTCACCAGCTGTTTTTGCTGGTGATTTAAGTCTGTTTACTACCACCCAGCCTAGCATCATGGTACAGTTTTTAAGTCATTATAGCCCCCTTGGCTCCTCGTCCTTCCATTCACAGGCAAAATGATGGTACCACCGGACAGAACTAACTTCCTCTTTGCACATCATGTTCACCCAAGCCTATGCTAAGCGTACTCCTCTGGACCCTGTGCTAAGGTCACCCATTTGTGGTCAGAACCAACTTCTGATGTTGACCATATGTGAGTGTGTCCATTTCCTTGGTTCACACTGTCTCACAGTCAGTGTCCTGCTCCGGCATTAATGTATCATCCATTTAACTGCAGCTTTTTAGGTATAACACGTCCAAACTCAACTGTAGTCAAACCCTATCTAGTATTTTTAGATGGAATCAGTCCTAAACCTGTGACTGGCTCCTCCACTTGTGGGCTAATCTCACACTTTAACTATCTCCTTACCCTACAGTCACCCAGCACAGGGAAGTCCTACCTTACAACATCCTACTATTCACAATCCTATTATTTATATTTTCATTCGCTAAACATTAATATACTTGTGCCTTAAGGGGCAGGAATTTGACCACCTCCTTACAATGACTTTACAGAGCTGGTGAATGTTAGATACCTTGCTCTTCTCCACCTTCCATTTGAGAATGCCCCAGAGATGCTCAATAGGGTTTAGGTGTGGAGACATGCTTGGCCAGTCCAGCACCTTTATCCTCAGTTTCTTTAGCAAGGCAGTGGTTGTCTTGGAGGTGTGTTTGGGTTCGGTATCATTTTGGAATACATACTTGCAGGCCCCCAAGAGAGGGGATCATGCTCTGCCTCAGTATGTGACAGTACATGTTGGCATTCATGGATCCCTCAATTAACTGTCGCTCCTCACAGCCGGCAGCATTCATGAAGCCCCAAATCATGACATTCTTACCACCATGCATGACTGTAAGCAAGACACATTTGTCTATGTACGCCTCACCTGGATGCCACCATACATGCTTCACACCACCTGAACCAAATAAGTTTAATCGTGGTCTCATCAGACCACAGGACATGGTTCCAGTAATCCATATCCTTAGTCTGCTTGACTTCAGCAAACTGTTTTTGGCAGCCATGCAGACCAATTTGATACTGTGTGCGGCGTATGCTGGTAGCACTCATACATCTATTTTAAAAAGACATCTTCTGGACATGTGTGACGCCCTGGACTAGCCAGGTAGTCACATACATAACAACATACACACACCCCCACCCTAGGCAGTTACAACAGTCAGACGAAAACCCTTGTTGCCTCCCTCCAGGGTCTGATGTCCACACCAGGTGGGGCGGAGCCAGGCGGTTGGCCCCACCCACCGAGGAGTTCACAGGCCTGGAGGCGGGAAAAGTGTCAGATCAGTTCTGGAGGTGAAAGTGAGAGGAGTAAACACTTGAGGTGTCTGGGTAGGACTGACAGCAAGGTTGGCAGATGGTGGTGGCCGTCTGCAGGAGTTGGTGGAACTCCGCAGAGCCGTAAGGACCGGGGTCGGGCGTCGGCCCGCTGGTACCGGACCCGGGAACGGAGTGAAGCTAAGCACACAGGCAGGGCCATAGGACCCTGACCAGGCTTGGAGCTGCCGTCAATAGTCAAATCCGAATGTGACAGGAACCCCAGGGTTTCCTAACATCCAAGTCCCGATTGAAGACAACAGTCCACCCAGAGAGGATATACAGCCACCGCCTCAGGCTAGAGATCCAAGGGCCAGCGCCTGTGGGCAAAACGGGCTCCTACGGCACCTATACGCCGGGGAGCAGACTACCGGTGGGCAACCACAGGAGTCAGAACATTCTAAAAGGTGCAGGGAAAGACAGCCACCATCAGCCGTCCGGGGAGAGCACAACAACAACACTGCAGCCGGCTGCGGGACCCGTCCGGCCGGCCGCTTTTGGTTTACCAAGGACTCTGTCAGTGATTGTCTGAGTGAGTACACCAGTGCAACCCGGCACCGCGCCACGCTGTCCCTGCACCCCTGCACCCCAGCCATCCAGCCTCCCCGTTACACCACCAGGCCCTGGGATCACCAACCCCCCTACCCATGGAGGGGACAACATCCTAGCTGCACCCTACCATCTCTCCCGGGATCCCCGTTACCAGCAGTGGTGGTGCCATCATCACCATGTCCCTTGGGTGGCGTCATGAACGATCTCCCTAAACATACCACCCCCTTTTCACTCACGGGTGAGGAGTGCTGCTCGAGTCCCCGGGTCCGGTCCACCGCTCGAGCCACCGAGCAGCAGCAGCAGAAGCCCCAAGCCCGAGCGTGGCGAGCGCGTCCCCTTCGCCCGCGACACATGATGCTCAGTATGTGCCCTCAACCTCTCTGGTCGACCATAGGGAGGTCTATTCTGAGTGGAACTTGTCTTGTTAAAATGCTGTATGGTCTTGCCATTATGCTGCAGTTCAGTTTCAGGGTGCTAGCGATCTCCATATAGCCAAGGCCATCTTCATGTAGAGGAAAAATTCTCTTTTTCAGATCCTCTGAAAATTCTTTGCCATGAGGTGTCATGTTGATCTTCCAGTGACCAATATTGGAGAGTATGTGTTACGGGAGGTCTGGCGAATTGAAATAAAGATGTGAGAATATCCCAGTTGCCAGCCTGGGTCCACCGTGCAGAGATAGTACACTGCAGCTATAAACCATGTGGAGCCCTTCAGCAGCAGTATAAATGCAAAATGTTCCCTACTGTATTGGATGGCACAGAGTGCAAAAAGGGTCATAGGGTACAATCTCTGTTAAACGTCACAGAGACTGTACACTACTGCGGTAGTAGCCCCTGTTCACACCACAGAGGCTACGGGCACAAGCTGTAGTCCCTGTTAACTTCACAGGGCACTACCAGCTATTCTAGGAAACTCTATTAACCCACCAGAGTCCCTACACACTACTCCCGGATATTGTAAAAAGAGGGAGAGGGAGGGCATGTCATTTGCTGTTTTTGGATTTTTTTGCATTTTTGTATTCAATTCATGTGTGTTTTTTTCCACTTACATCTATAAATAAAGTACGTTTTTTGATATACAGTTGTGTGGTGATCCCCTATATCAGGTACACTCTTTTTCTTTCACTCCAGTATACACTACTCCCGATTTCAACATAAAGTAATACAGTTGGCACTGCACTAACCAGGCTGCCTAAGGTGGAAAGAACAACAACAGAGACACGAAAATACTGTGGCAGACTAATGGCAGGACCACTGTGACTCTACACACACCTGCCTAACCCTACACCAACCTGTCTAGTGTGCCCCTAGGTACTGTACAACTTACTGCAGGACCCACACACCAGATGTGGTGAGGCCACAATGCTTAAAGCCTGCCTGTCTTAACAATCACAACTAGCATGTGGGGTCGCTACTGTCTGTAGTAGCAGCTCTAGTGAGACTGTAACAGACCAGCGGCAATGGCATACCAGAAGCCCACAGACACATAGAGCAACAATTACTGAAGACTGTGCACCCATGTGCGCTGGATGGAGGCTGATAAAACCTAAGCCACACCCCAAACACACTCACCAGTCATCGTCCGAGGACCAATCGTGGGCTGCTAGGGGCGGCGTCCGCTAGCCAATCAGGCGTCACCATATCAGCAGGACATCTGATGTCAGTCAGCCTATCAGGTCCTGCCACATCACAAGCATGCCCAGTAGCGCTCAAATCGGACTTAGCCTCTGATAGATGACAAAGCACGCGAGCATGCTCAGTAGCCTGAACTGAGGACTTAGCCTCTGAAATGAGACTATCAAGCTGAGCATGCTCAGTAGGTAAAACACAAGACTTAGCCTCTGAAAGAGAGCCAAGTACCTGAGCATGCACACTAGCCGCTTCTCCACACAAACGTGGAGGACCGAGCAGCCAGCTGGACAACCCGAGGCATGGCCAGAAACGGAAGCTGGTGCCTGAGCAGAACAGAAACCGTAACAGGCTGCTTGCGGCATCGGCAGCACCGATTTGTAACACTAATGAGTCCCATGTTACCGGGAAGAGAAAACGGCTAATTGGCCAGAGTTTGGCCATTTTCACTTAGCGATGTACTCACTTTTGTTGCCAGTAGTTTAGACACTAATGGCTGTATGTTGAGTTACCTAGAAGGCACACCAAATTTACATGCTTTACATATATTTCACTAGTATTTGGTACCATTGCCCTTAAGCTGTATGACTTGGGTCACATGTTTTGGATAGCCTTCCACAAGCTTCTCACAATAGTTGGTAGGAATTTGGGCTCATTCCTCCTTTTCAGCTTTGCCCATAAATTTTCAATAGGATTGAGATCAGGGTTTTGTGATGGCCACTCTAAAACATTGAATTTGTTATCCGTAAGCCAACTTTGTAACCAGTTTGTCAGTATGCTGAGTTCATTTAGAAGACCCATTTCCACCCAACCTTTAGGTTTCTGGCTGATGTCTTGAGATGTTGCTTCAGTATTGTCACATAATATTCTTTCGTCATGATGCCATCTATTTTGTGAAGTGCACCAGTCCCTCCTGCAGCAGAACAATCCCACAACATGATGCTGCCACCCCCATGTTTCACAGTTTGGTTGGTGTTCTTCGGCTTCAAAACTTCTCCCTTTTTTCACCAAAAGTAACAATGATCATTAAGGCCAAACAGTTAAATTTTAGTTTAGTCAGACCACAGGACATGTCTCCAAAAATTCAAGTATTTTTTCCTGTGTGCATTTGCAAACATTAATCTGTTTTTTTTATGTTTTTTTTGAGTAATGGCTTCTTCCTACCAGAGTGGCCTGTCAGAGCATGTTGATACGGTACTTGTTTTCCTATGGATAGTGACACAATCTTTCCAGCTTCCACCAGCATCTTCACAAGATCTTTTGGTTTTGGTTTTGGGTTGATATGCACATGTCTGACCAAAGCACATTCATCTCTGGTACACAGAACCCGTCTCTTTCCTGAGTGGCATGATGGCTGGACATTCCCATATTTTTTGTACTTGCGTATAATTGTTTGTACAGATGAATAAGGCACCTTCAGGTATCTGGAAATTGCACCCAAGGATGAACCAGATTTGTACAAGTCATAATATTCTTCCTGAGATCTTGGCTGATTTCTTTTGACTTTCCCATGATATTACACAAAGAAGCAGTGTGTTTCAGATGTGCATTAAAATACATCCACAGGTCTGTCTCTAATTAACTCAGATGTTGCCAATAAACCTAACAGAAGCTTCCAAATACATGACATCATCATATGAGCTGTCCCATATTGTTTAAAGGCATAGTTCTCTTAGTGTATGTAAACTTTTGACTCTGTAGAATAAAAATGCCTTAAAGGGAACCTTTCAGGTCCCGTATGCGTTCTAATCTACAAGCAGGATGACGTGTGGCCTAGAAACCCCTTCCTACCCATCCCTATGTTGTAATATTATGTAATATGAATGTATAAAAAAAAGTTTTATTACTTACATGTTCCCTATGTAAATGATCACAGGCTCTAGTCCCCCGGGCATCGCATCGCCCCGTGGGCGTTTGCATGCTTTTCGTAGTATCACGCCCCTGTGGGCGTGATAGCATGGACTTACATGAGTAACGTCACCATCAGCTCCTTGAGATCCTGCGTGTGCGCGCTTGCCATTCCCGCAGCCTTGTTATCCGGATGCTTGCTTCTTGGCTTCAGACGCGCTCTGCGCATGGTCGGAACCAGAGGAGTCTTCTGAGCATGAATTTTGAATGAAGGTGGCAATGCAAGATGAAAAGCTACCAGATTGATAATGGTGACTATTATATACGGCCCAATGAAATTTGGTCCTAGCTTCCAAGAAGGGACCTTTAACTTAATGTGCTTGGTAGACAACCACACCATATCATCAATACACAGGTCAGGACCATCCAATCGCTTACGATAAGCCATACCTTTATATTTGGAACCCATCACCTTCAAGTTATTCAGAACCCCTCGCCGCACAGCAGAAATGGACAGAGAACTGCTCCTCTCCAGGGACTCCTGAAGAATTGGTTCCAGTGAAGCTGCAAAATTGGGAATGAAAACCATATGCCCCAAAAAACTTGCCTGTAGATTCAGGACGACGGTTATTTACTGCAAACTCTGCAACAACAGGTAATAATGAGGAAGGACCAGAGGGGCAAAAGTAAACAGGTTTAAGAAACGGAAAACAACACAGCTTTCACACAACAAATGTTCTCTGAATGGCTTTCTGGTCTTCAGCTCACAGGTCCCCTCTAAAGGCAGTATAGCAGAAACTATCACCAGCGGTTTACCTGGACGAGGAGTCTAGAATTTATAGCAGAGCTAATTAGCAACACAAAACAGCTGCTGATACCTTTCATTCAGAGTTTCAGGAACCAGAAGATCTACTTAACTCTAGCAATGCTGGATAAAGGAAAAGATGCACAGCCAGCAGCATTAACCTGAGCAAGTGTGTATGGAGCCCTGCGCTGTAATCTCTTGACATCAGCAGTAAGAGGGACCACTCTCCGTCGTGGTACCCTTGTGACACCAACGCGCGTCTCGGCTCCGCTGTCTTCAGGGGGTGAGGGAGGGCAGTTCTGAAACGCGAGTTGGGTGTCACATATACAGTACTGACCAAAAGTTTGGACACACCTTCTCATTCAAAGAGTTTTCTTTATTTTCATGACTCTGAAAATTGTAGATTCACATTGAAGGCATCAAAACTATGAATTAACACATGTGGAATGAAATACTTAACAAAAAATTGTGAAACAACTGAAAATATGTCTTATATTCTAGGTTCTTCAAAGTATCCATCTTTTGCTTTGATTACAGCTTTGCACACTTTTGGCATTCTCTTGAATGGAACTTCTGAAAAAGGAGAAGAGGAGATAACACGCACATTCTCTACACACTAAAAACGAATACTGACCAACTGGTTCATGAATGTCCTTAACAAGCCTTGGGTAGAGGTAGAAAGCAGGATTCGGATATGGTGTGACAAATAGTCATCCTTGTACCCCGTGTTCGGCAGGTAGTATCAAATCACTAGTGGAGGCAGTGCGCCTGCTTGTGGGGGACAACCCTGGATATATCAAGTCCTAAAGGGACCACACGCGAGTTACATGGAGTGGGTCTGGAGGGAACTCCAAAAGACCTGTTTATAGAATTGATCACTAGTTGCAGGAAACCGAACCCATGGAAAAAGTCCTCAAGGAAATGGGTGGTCAGAGAAATCCTCTGGATTGGTAGCGGATTATGAGGTGTGGAGGCTTGAATTAGAAGAGGCTCTTCTCGGGGAGGAGTGCAACAACCTCCGGTGGAAATCCTGCTTGTGTGAAGCCCGCGTGTCCTGACCACCCATTTCCTTGAGGACTTTTTCCATGGGTTCGGTTTCCAGCAACTAGTGATCAATTCTTTAACAGGTCTTTTCTCCTTTTTCGGAATTCCTGCTTACATTGGATTGTCCGACCCAATGAAGGCCAATAGGCCGAAACATCGTGTTTTTGGCGGACACTTACAAGGGCACCTTATGATAATTTCTTTATTTATTTTTATACCACAATAGTGACATGCAGACAAGGTCTGGGATCATAGGCAGTCAGATGCTGTCACACAGGCTGAGGGTGCATCTGACTTCAACCAATCTTAGATGTCAGGACTGCCAGTGAGCGGGGGTAGCAGTGAATATGCATGAAGGTAAATGAGTGGCTCAGGAAGAAGAGTGAGAGGCCCAAGAGCAGTTACAACCGCATTGGAGACTCAGTAAGTATAGCATGCTTGCTCCAATCATTAGTCGGAGTTCCCTGAGAACTTTGGGCCTGACACCCAGACACTTTTGAAACTGCGTGGATCTGGACTTTTAAAGTTCAGGTGTTTTCGTCCACAAGCCTAGCTATCTCTAGAAATACCACACGGAACAGGACTCATCCAACTGAACACCCGCACTCCATCCCTGTAGTCAGACAACTACTCAGACAACACAAGGTGAGGAAACCACACATTGGCAAGAATTTATTGGTTCACCAACAGTTAAAAACACATTGTACATTCCCAGCAAGAACACAAGATGGTACACGGAACAAAGTCTCACCCTACTGCTGGCCTGCCAGGGATTAGAATTTTTTTGAATTTGGGGCTTCCAGGGTCAACTTTTCCAGTCCAGCAGCGCCCTGCTTTTGGTGGGCACCCACTGAGAAGAGATAGCTGCAAGTTTAGAAAGCTGACGTAGCACAGCAAGATATGTAGCCAGAGGTCCAAGTTGTCCGAACTTAGGTTCTCTAAGCAAATTTGTGGGCTCAGCATTGAGTAGTGAGTGGACCCAGAAGCAATGTAAGAGCCTCGCGTTAGACTCAGTAAGTATAACTGTCCTGCTTTATTCCTTATTTTCTTTCTTTTGCATCCCCCTAGCCCTTACTAACACCAGCCTCCCTAACTCTTACTAACGCAAAAGTTTTGCTTTCCATTGAATTCAATGGTGTTCAGATATGTTTGTCGAGCTGTTGGCGAACACGAACTGAACCGAAATCTTGACAATTCGCTGATCTCCACTGTCTAGCAGTGGTGATCAGTCTCCAAGGCAACGAGCTGTAAACAAAAGGAAAGTGTTAATATCTCAATAACAGCTGAAAATATTAATATTAATATTAATTAATATTAGTGACCAGAAGGTGTGGGGCCTCAGCCAACAGAAAAATGTTGCAGCTTTTAGTAAGCTATGTTGGCTGAGGCCCCGGCCCTTCTAGTCACATGGGTGTGACATCAGCACAGGTCCTTTTAGTCACAAAGTAAAACGATCGTATAATAGAATTAGCATAAGTAACAGGGGGAAGGGATAACTATGAATACCCACCTCAGCTATTAGCTGATCGGCAGCTGCTGTCACTCAACAAGCTGCTGATTTTACAAACTTTACTTGCTTGTGTTACAAAACCTATACATCCTAGCTGACAACTAAAAGTATGTATAGAATCAGTATGATAGTGCCATTAAAGCACTGGCTTTAGGTTATATAGAAAAATCCTGGTGATTGGTGCGCTTTAAACACTTGCAGAGCCTATGAGGTTTCCCAGGTGCAGTCACAGCTTTGCCAGTGGACTCACTGTTGTTCTTGTGTTGGCTTTCACTCAACAGTGGAAGCAGCCAGATGAATGGGCAGGTCATGTCTTCTAACTGCTGCAGGACATCTAAACTCTGAAGCAGTTAAAAGAAGTGATATAAGATGAAACATGTGCACAGCAATGTTGATTTGTTATTTTATGGGGCTCTATTATGCTACTGTAGCATCCACGGGGCTTAGGTTACTCGTCACTGGGCCAGTGGTTCCTTGAGGTAGCTGTGACTGGCCTGACCCGGTTCCGTGACCCCGTCGGCTACATGAAAAACACAAAAACAACAAACAGACAAGTGTCCAATATAGATGGGGCTGGAAGGAGGGTGACGGGCCCCTGGGAAGCGTGTTAGCCGTTGCAGTGGTGACTGGGGTCTCGGCCTCCTCCGCCGCCGATCCTTCCTGCGACTAGTCCTTTCCCAGGGGCAGTACTTGCTGGGGAATGGTGGGGCAGTGCCACCCGTGGTCCGCGGCCAGGAATTAGCCGCCGCTGCACAGTCTCTCTCTGGGGCAAATGTTAGGTGCAGCCGGGATGGTATCGCTCCCCACGGGTGGAGTAGGGAACCCCGAAAGGTTGGTGAGAACGGGGGTGGCAGTCCACGGGAGCGCCAAGATGCAGGGCGGCGGCAGTTACTCACAAAGTCACCGGGTGTGGGTTCCAGTCACTTTATTCACTGGTTCAGGTGGTATCGCACCCCGGGTGCTCGTCCTCGCCATCAGAGGCTCCGGGCGCTTCCCGGGCAGGTCAGAGGCTGGATACAGTTTCATAATCTTTGACCTTTCTCCTCCATGCACAACTCTTTACTCTCCCCCGGTCCTGGCCCGAACGGCCGGCAGCCTGAGCCTCTCGTGTGTCAGACTCCTATCCCTTTCCCCAGGCTCCCTCTATGCTGTCCCGCCATGGCCACTGAGACTAGGGCTCTGTACCTCTCTCTTGTGCTCAGTCCCATTCTCTGGCGACTACTCCCTTCTGGTCCACGATTACAGGTACCGGGTCCCGTCTCTATAGATGTTACTGGCCCCCAGCTTGGTGGTGCTGTCTGCTCTGTGTTACATCGAGACAGCTCTGCTCTGCCTCCATGAAGGCCTGATAGCCTCCCTTCAGGGAGCTGCACACATCTGCTCTGCCTCGTGTCCAAGCTTGTTATGAGGTAAAGTGAAACTGTTTTCTATTCCTAACTGCTCATGCCCCCACCACTTTCCCAAGTTGCTATGGCAACCTGAGTCTGCTAAGAACTGGCTGAGTCACTTCCTCTGTCTGTAGAAACATTGTTAACCCTTTCCTAGTGACTGCTTCTCCCTGCTGTATGGTGGTGTGAGGTGTGTGTAGAACTTACTAGATTAACATCTTGACCTGCTAGGGAAGGATATAATGATATACCCTGTAGCGACTAGTCTCAGGGGCGCTACACTACTTTTTCATGCACACATTCTAAGGTTTCCTTCACATGTATGTGTTTCTGGTAATTGTGGCATCCATTTTTTTCATGGATACCACACCTATCCATTATAGCCAATAATGATCTTCACATGTTGGTGTTTTAACACGGACCGTATGTCTGTGTGAACCACATGGAGACATGTCCATTTTTTTCTTACTGTGCAAGGCCAATAAAACTCTATGGGTCTGTGAAAAACATGTACAGCACATGGATGGCAAAGTATAGGAGAAGACTTGTTATTTCATTCTTTGTTATCCATACTGTAAAACATGGATGGCACACTGTTGGAAAACACTGGTACCATTTTTTCACTTACATCTACTTACATAATCACCAGTTTTGTCTGTTCCTCTATTCCGTCATGCACCGCGGCATTGTCCGTTGCGCAGCCGCAGTTAAAACGATGCTCCAGCTTCCGGGTCCTCACTGCACGCACGCATACACACACTTAGCAGACACACATAGCAGACACACATACAGTTAGGTCCAGAAATATTTGGACAGTGACACAAGTTTTGTTATTTTAGCTGTTTACAAAAACATGTTCAGAAATACAATTATATATATAATATGGGCTGAAATTGCACACTCCCAGCTGCAATATGAGAGTTTTCACATCCAAATCGGAGAAAGGGTTTAGGAATCATAGCTCTGTAATGCATAGCCTCCTCTTTTTAAAGGGACCAAAAGTAATTGGACAAGGGACTCTAAGGGCTGCAATTAACTCTGAAGGCGTCTCCCTCGTTAACCTGTAATCAATGAAGTAGTTAAATGGTCTGGGGTTGATTACAGGTGTGTGGTTTTGCATTTGGAAGCTGTTGCTGTGACCAGACAACATGCGGTCTAAGGAACTCTCAATTGAGGTGAAGCAGAACATCCTGAGGCTGAAAAAAAAGAAAAAATCCATCAGAGAGATAGCAGACATGCTTGGAGTAGCAAAATCAACAGTCGGGTACATTCTGAGAAAAAAGGAATTGACTGGTGAGCTTGGGAACTCAAAAAGGCCTGGGCGTCCACGGATGACAACAGTGGTGGATGATCACCGCATACTTTCTTTGGTGAAGAAGAACCCATTCACAACATCAACTGAAGTCCATAACACTCTCTGAAGTAGGTGTATCTGTCTCTAAGTCAACAGTAAAGAGAAGACTCCATGAAAGTAAATACAAAGGGTTCACATCTAGATGCAAACCATTCATCAATTCCAAAAATAGACAGGCCAGAGTTAAATTTGCTGAAAAACACCTCATGAAGCCAGCTCAGTTCTGAAAAAGTATTCTAGGGACAGATGAGACAAAGATCAACCTGTACCAGAATGATGGGAAGAAAAAAGTTTGGATAAGAAAGGGAACGGCACATGATCCAAGGCACACCACATCCTCTGTAAAACATGGTGGAGGCAACGTGATGGCATGAGCATGCATGGCTTTCAATGGCACTGGGTCACTTGTGTTTATTGATGACATAACAGCAGACAAGAGTAGCCGGATGAATTCTGAAGTGTACTGGGATATACTTTCAGCCCAGATTCAGCCAAATGCCGCAAAGTTGATCGGACGGCGCTTCATAGTACAGATGGACAATGACCCCAAGCATACAGCCAAAGCTACCCAGGAGTTCATGAGTGCAAAAAAGTGGAACATTCTGCAATGGCCAAGTCAATCACCAGATCTTAACCCAATTGAGCATGTATTTCACTTGCTCAAATCCAGACTTAAGACGGAAAGACCCACAAACAAGCAAGACCTGAAGGCTGCAGCTGTAAAGGCCTGGCAAAGCATTAAGAAGGAGGAAACCCAGCGTTTGGTGATGTCCATGGGTTCCAGACTTAAGGCAGTGATTGCCTCCAAAGGATTCGCAACAAAATATTGAAAATAAAAATATTTTGTTTGGGTTTGGTTTATTTGTCCAATTACTTTTGACCTCCTAAAATGTGGAGTGTTTGTAAAGAAATGTGTACAATTCCTACAATTTCTATCAGATATTTTTGTTCAAACCTTCAAATTAAACGTTACAATCTGCACTTGAATTCTGTTGTAGAGGTTTCATTTCAAATCCAATGTGGTGGCATGCAGAGCCCAACTCGCGAAAATTGTGTCACTGTCCAAATATTTCTGGACCTAACTGTAGCAGACACACACAGCAGACACACACATAGCGCACGCAACAGACACACACAACAGACACAGATAGCAGGCACCGAACACGTACACACACATAGCACACATGCATGTATATACTGAACACAGACACACACACACACTGCTGTATACTCACCTGTCCGGGGCCGCCGGCGCCGACGCTTTTGCTGTCAGCCCTTTACTGCAGTTGAATGCTTTGTGGTGCCGTAAAGCATTCAACTGCAGTAAAGTCATAACATCAACATGCAGCGGCCGCTTCGTACACTGGACGCTATCATGGAGAAGTCTGTGTGCTGCAGCTAGAGGCTCCGCAGGCATAGAGGACAGGTCATAATATGGGACAGATAGGACCCAGCAAGAGCACAATGTGCTCATTACTGCAGAGGATATCAGCCGCCCCACCAGATCTGTATACCCCCAGCCCTCTCCACCATATCTTTATGCCCCCTCCATCAGATCTGTATGCCCCCAGCTCCCCCCACCAGATCTGTATGCCCCCAGCTCCCCCCACGAGATCTATATGCCCCCAGCTCCCCCCACCAGATCTATATGCCCCCTGGTCCTCCCACCAGATCTGTATGCCTCCAGCCCCCCACCAGATCTGTATGCTTCCAGCCCCCACCAGATCTGTATGCCTCCAGCCCCCCCACCAGATCTGTATGCCTCCAGCTCCCCCACCAGATCTGTATGCCTCCAGCTCCCCCACCAGATCTGTATGCCCCCAGCTCCCCCCACCAGATCTTTATGCCTCCAGCCCCCCACCAGATCTGTATGCCTCCAGCCCCCCCACCAGATCTGTATGCCTCCAGCTCCCCCACCAGATCTGTATGCCTCCAGCTCCCCCACCAGATCTGTATGCCTCCAGCTCCCCCACCAGATCTGTATGCCCCCAGCTCCCCCCACCAGATCTGTATGCCTCCAGCCCCCCACCAGATCTGTATGCCTCCAGCCCCCCACCAGATCTGTATGCCTCCAGCCCCCCACCAGATCTGTATTCCCCCAGCCCCCCCCACCAGATCTGTATGCCCCCAGCCCCCCCCCACCAGAACTGTATGCCCACAGACCCCCTCACCAGATCTGTATGCCACCAGCCCCACACACAACTGCTCCTGTCAGCACCACTAAGCATAGACAGATGTTTATTCCACCGCATTCCCGATGTGATAGCATCAAGCCTATTTCTAGTTTTTTATAAACAGGTGTGAAGAGGGCCAGGGTCTAACCATAATGCTTCAGTACAATGTAAGTGAATACAAAAGCTATACAGGATTGAATGCGAGTTATAAATTTGACCTTTTTATTGACAGCCTAATGACATACAGAACGATGCGTTCCTAACTCCTCTGGCGGTAAATGTTCTCTGTAACTCACATATACTGACCTCTAAAGTAAGCTGTTAATGCTCATTAACTTGGTAACAAAACCTTCTAAGACTTTATATATTACCTCATAGCAAATAATGCACATAACCATAAATATCACATACAACATTGTTTCCTCTGGAGGGCAAGATGTTTAGCCATTTACTAAGGGACACACAAGGCTTGCATAGCTTGCTTGGCATTGAAAATCAGTAATGTAATGTAGGTGGATAAATAAAACTTATTCTGTTTAATAACAACATGCCATTTTGCTCTTTCTAATCCAAGACTGTGTTTAATAACTGCGGGACGGACCCTATTAAATCCACTGGGTATCTCATTTTCAGCCCAATAAGTTTGCATTGATTTGCTCCGTGAAGGCACATTCGTTGATTAAACTGTAAATTTATATCGATGCAAGTTTAGTGGATTGAGCAGAGCAATCTCACCATATAGCTTCCTCCAAGCACACAATATTTTGCCTTTCCATACTAAGAACTGTATGTCACTGTTGAAACAGAATTATTATCTAGTGTATAGTCTGAGATTTCATCTCCAATCGCTGCTAAGAAAGTAATAGAACATAATTATTTTCCTGGGTTGAGGCACTTTTTTTCAAAACGCATAGACTGTGCTATTCCTAGCTCAGAAGTTGTAGAGACATTTTTTTTTCTCCCAGAGGACCACTACACGTCACTAATGCCCAAGGATTGACACACAAGAGCTTAGACTTTTTACATGCCAGAGTCTAAGATCAATAAGTGTCCTCTATTCCTCACCCCAATTAACACCAACAAGCCTTAGGACAAGTGCACATACAGCACATACGTTGAGGATTTCAGTGCAATATGTTCAAGTACAGTATGGGATTCATTTGAACAGATGTGAAAAAACCTCACATGCTCTATTCTTCAAATCGCCTACATGGTCTATACAGTATGTCATAGTATTTTACCATTATTTTACGTATTGCCATGCAAAGTATGAATTTGAGCTGATCTGGGTCCGTTAAAGGGAATGTAGGAGCTGGTTTTTGCTACCTCATCTGACATCAACATAATTTAGGTAAAAAGATCCTGAATCCAACGATGTATAACATAGATTATTGGCTGAAGCCCTTCTGAAATAATCAAAGAATGTAGATAACATAGTTGGCCCCACCCACACCAGGTTCTCTATAGAAATTGTGCATTGACTGTGTGGTGTCAAACACAGCAAGGGCATGTTGGACTACTGTTTATGTGCATTTCTAGCCATGTAATGCTAATCACAGAGTAATAAACCCTTTAGTTTACCTTCACAATAGCTGATGTACAGTTGCATTTTGTTTATTAACTGTTATAGCATGCTGTCCTCAGCTTACATAGCAAAAACCATCTCACAGATTCCATTTGAGACCCAGCAGCTCCTGCTCCTTCCTGGCACCCTACCATCACATTATCTTTTGTATGTTATATACATTATATGTAGATCAGCTACAGCAATTTAAAATGTTTGCTGGTCTGCAATTAGTTAATATACCGTATTTTTCGCTTTAGAAGACGCACTTTTGTTCCCCCAAATTTTGGGGGAAAGTAGGGGGTGCGTCTTATAAGCCGAATATACGGGGGGCTGTGTATATATATATATATATATATATATATATACAGTTAGGTCCAGAAATATTTGGACAGTGACACAATTTTTGCGAGTTGGGCTCTGCATGCCACCACATTGGATTTGAAATGAAACCTCTACAACAGAATTCAAGTGCAGATTGTAACGTTTAATTTGAAGGGTTGAATAAAAATATCTGATAGAAATTGTAGGAATTGTACACATTTCTTTACAAACACTCCACATTTTAGGAGGTCAAAAGTAATTGGACAAATAAACCAAACCCAAAAAAAAAATTTTTATTTTCAATATTTTGTTGCGAATCCTTTGGAGGCAATCACTGCCTTAAGTCTGGAACCCATGGACATCACCAAACGCTGGGTTTCCTCCTTCTTAATGCTTTGCCAGGCCTTTACAGCCGCAGCCTTCAGGTCTTGCTTGTTTGTGGGTCTTTCCGTCTTAAGTCTGGATTTGAGCAAGTGAAATGCATGCTCAATTGGGTTAAGATCTGGTGATTGACTTGGCCATTGCAGAATGTTCCACTTTTTTGCACTCATGAACTCCTGGGTAGCTTTGGCTGTATGCTTGGGGTCATTGTCCATCTGTACTATGAAGCGCCGTCCGATCAACTTTGCGGCATTTGGCTGAATCTGGGCTGAAAGTATATCCCGGTACACTTCAGAATTCATCCGGCTACTCTTGTCTGCTGTTATGTCATCAATAAACACAAGTGACCCAGTGCCATTGAAAGCCATGCATGCCCATGCCATCACGTTGCCTCCACCATGTTTTACAGAGGATGTGGTGTGCCTTGGATCATGTGCCGTTCCCTTTCTTCTCCAAACTTTTTTCTTCCCATCATTCTGGTACAGGTTGATCTTTGTCTCATCTGTCCATAGAATACTTTTCCAGAACTGAGCTGGCTTCATGAGGTGTTTTTCAGCAAATTTAACTCTGGCCTGTCTATTTTTGGAATTGATGAATGGTTTGCATCTAGATGTGAACCCTTTGTATTTACTTTCATGGAGTCTTCTCTTTACTGTTGACTTAGAGGCAGATACACCTACTTCACTGAGAGTGTTCTGGACTTCAGTTGATGTTGTGAACGGGTTCTTCTTCACCAAAGAAAGTATGCGGCGATCATCCACCACTGTTGTCATCCGTGGACGCCCAGGCCTTTTTGAGTTCCCAAGCTCACCAGTCAATTCCTTTTTTCTCAGAATGTACCCGACTGTTGATTTTGCTACTCCAAGCATGTCTGCTATCTCTCTGATGGATTTTTTCTTTTTTTTCAGCCTCAGGATGTTCTGCTTCACCTCAATTGAGAGTTCCTTAGACCGCATGTTGTCTGGTCACAGCACCAGCTTCCAAATGCAAAACCACACACCTGTAATCAACCCCAGACCTTTTAACTACTTCATTGATTACAGGTTAACGAGGGAGACGCCTTCAGAGTTAATTGCAGCCCTTAGAGTCCCTTGTCCAATTACTTTTGGTCCCTTGAAAAAGAGGAGGCTATGCATTACAGAGCTATGATTCCTAAACCCTTTCTCCGATTTGGATGTGAAAACTCTCATATTGCAGCTGGGAGTGTGCACTTTCAGCCCATATTATATATATAATTGTATTTCTGAACATGTTTTTGTAAACAGCTAAAATAACAAAACTTGTGTCACTGTCCAAATATTTCTGGACCTAACTGTATATATATATATATATACATATATACACTGCAGGGTCCAGGGGAGGTGGGGGCGCTGCTGGGGGCAGGTGAACGCTGCGGCGGCAGCATTTGATCTCCTGCTCCCGCTCATATAATATGCACAGCCGCTGTCCATCTCCGGTGGTGCTGAAATCGCACCACAGTGACGGGCTGGGGGAGCGGTGCATATTATATGTCCTGCGCCCCCCTGTGATGGCACATGCCCCCCCTGTGTTGGATATGGCCCCCAGGCTGCTGCTCATCCTAAAATAAAAAAGCTTTACTTACCCCCTCCAGCGTTTCTCCCCGTGTCCCTGCTTCAACTGTGATCAGGCACGCAGAGATCTCAGTCTGCTGTGCCGATCACATGACCGCACTGAGAACCAGGAAGTGGAGGAACAGAAGCACGGAGGGAGACAGGAGGGAGCTCAGCGCTGGAGGAGGTAAGGAAAAAGGGTTTTATTTTACTATGGGCAGCAGCCTGGGGGTGATATCTAACACAGGGGTGCATGTGCGATCTATATAGGGGCCATGGGCAGCACTATGGGGGCGATATCTAACACAGGGGGACTTGTGCGATCTATATAGGGGCTATGGGCAGCACCATGGGGGCGATATCTAACACAGGGGGACTTGTGCGATCTATATAGGGGCCATGGGCAGCACTATGGGGGCGATATCTAACACAGGGGGACTTGTGCGATCTATATAGGGGCCATGGGCAGCACTATGGGGGCGATATCTAACACATGGGGACTTGTGCAATCTATATAGGGACCATGGGCAGCACTATGGGGGCGATATCTAACACAGGGGGACTTGTGCAATCTATATAGGGGCCATGGGCAGCACTATGGGGGCGATATCTAACACGGGGACTTGTGCGATCTATATAGGGGCCATGGGCAGCACTATAGGGGCGATATCTAACACAGGGGGACTTTTGCGATCTATATAGGGGCCATGGGCAGCACTACGGGGGGATATCTAACACAGGGGGATTTGTGCGATCTATATAGGGGCCATGGGCAGCACTATGGGGGCGATATCTAACACGGGGACTTGTGCGATCTATATAGGGGCCATGGGCAGCACTACGGGGGGCGATATCTAACACAGGGGGACTTGTGCGATCTATATAGGGGCCATGGGCAGCACTATGGGGGCAATATCTAACACAGGGGGACTTGTGCGATCTATATAGGGGCCATGGCCAGCACAGGGGAACGTGTGCCATCACAAGGGGGCTATATTCAATATAAGGGGGCCATATCCAGATTAAGGGGGGCTAATTTTAGGATGGGGGGCTATGAGGGACATATACCCTATATGATTTGTTAGAGGGACGCTAGCATTATAAGATGGACCCCATTTAACATTAAAAAAATAAAATTCTCTTTTCCTTCACCAAATTTTGGGGTGCGTCTTATAATCAGGTGCGTCTTATAAAGCGAAAAATACGGTATATTTTTTAATAGCCAGAGCCTTATTTTACTGGTCCAGAGCTCCAAATCAACTTCAAGGACAAAGATGGAAAATTGTCACTTTGGTTGCTGGAAAGATGAAGCACAAAAGCCAACTCCATCCTCAGTGTTGAACTGTGGTGTTAATGGCCCATCAGTAACTGACTCTAGAGGCCCACTGTTCAGCTACAGTGGGGAAAATAAGTATTTGATACACTGCTAATTTTGCAAGTTTCCCATCTACAAATAATGGGGAGGTCTGTAATTTTTATCATAGATACACTTCAACCATGACAGAAAGAATTAAAAAAAAGAAAATCACATTTGAAGGATTTTTAAATAATTAATTTGAATTTTATTGCATAAAATAACTATTTGCTCACCTCCCAAGCAGTAACAATTCTGGCTCTCAAAGACCTGTTATTTTTTCTTTAACAAGCCCTCCTACTCTGTCCTCATACTCATTACCTGTATTAATTGCACCTGTTTGAACTCATTGCCTGTATAAAAGACACCTGTCTACACACTTGTCCAAAACCAAAGAGCAGTCTAAGGACACCAGGAACAAAATTGTAGACCTGCACAAGGCTGGGATGGGCTTCAGAACAATAGGCAAGCAGCTCAATGAGAAGACTACATCTGTTGGCACAATTATTAGAAAATTGAAGAATCACAAGATGACTATTAATCTTACTCAGTCTGGGGCTTCATGCAAGATCTCGCCTTGTGGGGTAAGGTCGATTCTGAGAAAGGTCAGAAATCAGCCTACTATGGGAGGACTTGGTCAATGACCTGAAGAGAGCTGGGACCACAGTCTCAAAGATATCCTGCTGGGCATGGAAGGTCCTCCTGCTCACGCTAGCACATATCCAGGCCTGCTTAAAGTTCACCAATGACCATCTGGATGATCCAAAGGAGGTATGAGGAAAGGTCATGTGGTCAGATGAGACAAAAAAAAAAATTTTTGCTATCAACTAAACTCGCCATGTTTGGAGAAAGAAGGATGAGTACAACCCCAAGAACACCATCCCAACCATGAAGCACGGGGGTGGAAACATCATACTTTGGGGGTGCGTTTATGCAAAGAGGCAGGATGACTGCACCGTATTGAAGAAAGGATTAATGGGGTTGCGTATCACGAGATTTTGGCCAACAGCCTCCTTGCTGCAGTAATAGCATTGGTTGTGGCTTGGTGTTCCAGCATGACAATGACCTGAAACACACAGCCAGGGCAGCTAAGCAGTGGCTCCTTAAGAAGCACTTCAAGGTACTGGAGTGGTCTAGCCAGTCTCCAGACCTGAACCCATTGGAAAATGTTTGAAGGGAGCTGGAACTCATTGTTGCCCAGTGACAGCCCCGAAACCTGAAAGATCTGGAGAAGATCTGTATGGAGGAGTGGGCTAAAATGCCTGCTGCAGTGTGTGCAAACTTGGTCAAGAACTACAGGAAACATGTGACCTCTGTAATTGTAAATCAAGATTTCTGTACCAAATACTAAGTTTGTTTTTCTGTTATAACAAGTACTTATTTCATGCAATAAAATGAAAATGAATTATTTAAAAATCATACAATCTGATTTTCTGGATTTTTTTTTACTCTGTCACAGTTGAAGTGTACCTATGATAAGAATTACAGACCTCTCCATTCTTTGTAGATGGGAAAACTTGCAAAATTATCAGTGTATCAAATTCTTATTTTCCCAACTGTAGATGCAAATTTTATTTTACCCTCAATCCCAATTTTACCTATACTGTTAAATAATAATTAACTGGGTAGTTTCTTGAATGAATGAATGAATGAATGAATGATGAGATACTAACTTGATCTGTATATAGTGAATCAAGTGTATTGTGCAAAATGCAAAACTCTGTTCATATAGGAGAGGTTGAGGTCTTACTAAAACACAGTGGTCTTCCGAAGGTTCACCGATTTCCTTGTGGGCCAGTGTGAGCATTGAACTCAGCAATGTATCAGTAACGAGTAAGCTATTAAATCTACTCCCCCTTAGAGTAAATTGAGAAACAAAAGAAAGGCACATGAATCAATTATAGGTGTTAAGGTATAATAATGAAATTCAAATAATAATTAATAAGTGCCCAAATCCAAGGACTAATGTGTGAAGACCCTTTAGAAACCAACAATCAAATTCACCAAAAGAGAAAAAACCGACATGAGGTCTGATGTGAATAAAATCACTATTGTTTATTGATAAATATAAAAGAGAAACCAGAAAAAAGGTAAAAACAACATGAATAAAATGTAATATATAAATAATGTACGAAAATGAACAATACCAGGTAATAGTACACACTCCAAAATTACATAAGAAAATGGTAGTAATAGTAGGTACTGTTATACATATACATCACCCTCCCTGAGCACGTGTATATCGGACATCTTACAGGTAAATGGTGCTATTAATGTACATCCGCTCCATTTGGACTGGCACTTGTAGTTCTACCAGGGATTCTTTGTTTACTTTGCACGCATCACTTTGTCATCTTACACTGTCTTGCTGCTTTCGTTCTGTCACCATTTGGAATTGTGCACGGTCCCAATGATCAGACATTGAATACTTCAGCACCTTATTATCAATTGTAACTAATAGCTACCACCTGCTGCTACATACACCATTTTATTTATTTACCTATTTATTATTCAAAATTATTATTTGATTTTGTCTGGTCTATTTGGAATTTTCCAATAGGATAATTATTGAGTATTTAGCACTTTATCATCTTTGGGAACCCTTCTTTGTTATCATCTGCTGCTATATAGTTACCGTATTTTTCGTTTTATAAGACGCATCAGATTATGATGCACCCCAATTTTAAAGATAAAAAAATGTTAAAAAAAAAAAAGGCGTCCGTCTTATGCTGTTGTCTTACTGGAGGGAGGCAGCAGTGGTGGTGGAGCGGAGTCACAGGAGGCAGTAGCGGGGAGTCTGTGCTGGCAGTGGCGGGAGGTCATTGCTGGTGGTGGCGGCGGCAGTGGGTCATTGCTGGCAGTGGAAGCTGCAATGGTTGTGTGGTGGAGCAGGCCGGTGCAGCAAGCATCCCAGATGCTCTTTCAGCGGTCTGGGCTTCAATGAAATGACGCCCAGAGCAGTGCGCACGCAGATAGAGCTCTCATCCATGAGCTCCATCTGCACAGGCGCTGACTCCAGGCGCCATCAGTTGAAGTCTGAACCATGGACAGATCATCTGGGACACCCGCTGCACAGCCACCGCCGCCAGCACAGTCACTGCTGCCAGCGCAGCCAGCTGGCCACCCACACAAAGTGCCAGCCAGCAGGCCGCCCGACAACCCGCACAGAGAGGCAGCCGGCTGCCGGCACATGGACGCAGCCACCTACACACACCGACAGGCAGCTGGCCTCCCGCACAGACAGGCACCCGACTGCCCGCAAAGAGAGAGCTGCACAGACAGCACCCCGCCAATTCTCCACCTCCTGGTAAGCTATATTCGGATTTTTAGATGCACCCCTCATTTTCCTCCCAAATGTTTGGGAGGAAAAGTGCGTCTTATAATCTGAAAAATACGTTATATTCATATTTTTATGCTGGCATTGTTTCTCAGCATTATTTATTCATTTAGTCATTCATTCACATTGAATATGATTAAATTCAATGTTATACTTTTTTGATTGTATGCTGTAGTATTGTCCAGGACATATGTTGGTGTCATATATGTAGACTTGCCAATTTTGCAGCTACCAATTATTGTGTTCATTGGTTTCCTTGCATATTATTTGCATGTTGCACAGTGTCTCTGGTTTCCAGTACCTACTATTACCACATTTTCTTACATAAATTTGGATTTTGTACTATTACTTGGTATTCATTTTTGTGCATCATTTATATATTACATTGTGTTATGTGGTTTTTACCTTTTTTTCTGGTTTCTCGTTTATATTTATCAATAAACAATAGTGATTTTATTCACATCAGACCTCATGTCGTTTTTTTCTTTTTCAGTGAATTTGATCCCCCTTAGAGTAAGCCCATCTTTTTAATTCTATCTGAAAAAAACCCTATGATATGCAAAATTTATTAAAAGCCAGATGCTTCTGAATGAATTTGCCCATTTTGATCATAGCTAGAATCAAATCAGAAGTTTCTGCTTCCTTTATTAATGCCTGCACAATAATAGATTCAGCTATTACCAGTTGGGAAAACCATGAACGACTTGTATCTTCTTTTACGTTAAACACTTTCAGTGCCTGTGTAGTAATGGATTCAGCCATAGTCAACTAGGGGGGGCTATTGACAGAATGGTATATTTACATGAGCATACACATGGGTACTAAGGTAAGCCCTGAGGCATTTTAACATTCCTTATTCTATTCATATCAGTTTTCTGAAATAATAGCAAAAAGTGGAAATCCCCTTTAAGTACTCCCTCGTCCTTCTTTCAATTTCCTTATGTGTCAACTGCTACTATCAGCACTAAAATGCACACTCATTTTTATTAAGACTTTGCTATGTAAACCTTTCCTAGTGGGGAATATCCAGCTCCATAGAGGTGTGAATGGTACTTGGCATTGTAAGACGTCCCTATAAATACAGTACATACTTAAACAAGCAATTATCTGCCTAGTCGACTAGGCTGTATCATTCCTTAGAGGTGCTTACTGACGGAAATAAGCATCTGATATGAAATAGCACACATGGAGCGCTATATATAACTTACATTCAGTGATTTGCGCACATACCTTGTGAAGCGAATCAGCATTAGAAACCTTTGCCGTCTATTGATTTTCAGCACAGCATATATCTCATTATGACAGAGCCCAAATGCTTTCATAAGTCTGATTTATATTCCATGTCTGTGCACAGGCTTCTCCTCTGGCAGCTTAACCCTTATTGCATAGAGAACGGCATGTGGTAGATGAAAGTACCGCAGGTATTTTATTTGCAATCTAAGCGATTTTGTTTTTTGGTTATTACAATACAATATATAAAAACAATAACTGGCATGCAATTAATGAGGTACAATCTCTGGATAACAAAGGAAAAAGCCACAGAGCTCACTGGAGCAACATATTCTCTTGGTTAACATGTTTGGGGCTGCTACTAGGGAATCAACCAGGGATGGACATATTGCTGGTGCAGCTGCACTGGGGCCCAGAGGTGAAGAGGGCTCATTGAAACTGCTGACTATTTCAAATGGATTTGACATTTAGCTGTATTGTATTGTGGTGCAGGGAATCACCTAGATCCTCGTGGTTCAATTCATGCCACCGGCCAATCAGAGGCCATCACCTGACATCAGCATGCTCTTGACTGTGAAACAGTCCTGCGCTGACATTGCTTTCACGTCGATGTCAGCTACAAGCTACTGTACCAACTGTAGAAGAAAACACCACTTGGCGTGGGCTCAGCAAAAGGTAAGTAGAATAATTTTTTTATGTGTTGAACAAAAATGGGGCACATTATCCCAGGGTTAGCTCCAGGATGGGTCAAATTAAACAAGGAAGTTGACATGATGGGGCACATTATACCAGGATGGGGCACATTATTCAAGAGATGAACCCAGGATGGAGCACATAATACCAGGATGGAGCACATTACACCAGGGATGGACCAAGGATGGGCACATTATACTAGGATGGGGCACAATATTCAAGAGATGAACCCAGGATGGGGCATATTATACCAGGATGGAGCACATTACACCATGGATGGATCCAGGATGGGCACATTATACTAGGATGGAGCACATTATACAAGGAAGAGGAGTAGGATGATGGATGATGCAGCAACAATACAGCGACCGTAGCGACCTGTATAATGATCTCGGTGGTCGTTGGGACCATGTCACGTAGCAGCTAGTGTAAGGATTCAGACCTCGATTAGGGGCGTAGTGTTTGACGCTGTAGCAACGTAGGCATGCATTTGCATTGCCTTTTCCGTGCCCCTCAGCTCTGATTGGTGGCCGCTACTGCATTCTGGTTGGGCGCCCTTGCCTTTAAAGAAGGCAACATAGTAGAGCTTACGTCCTTTGTTCTTCATCGCTTGCTGCTTTGCGGATCGTAGCTGCGACTTCACACTGATATATCTGTTCTTCACTGGTTCTTCTGACAGCTATTCTCCATTTTGGGGTCTCAAATGCATTTCCATTTTTACTCATAGGACACCTACTTGCTATCATAGCCCTATTCTGCATTCTGGTCATGCTTCTACACTTGCAAGCAAATGGAGGGCTTGGCTTTTATTTGTGTACATATGCTTTTGCATGGGCAGCCATTTTACGGGGTTTTTGTGGCTTGCTCTCTAATGGAATGGAACGCAGTTTTCAATGACATTTAACATGTACAGTTATAATAATCGTCTCTTGGTTACCACAGTATATGACGGCACATTGGTTAGCACAGTATTTGGTGACTCTTTGTTATCACAGTATATGCGGCCAGGATGGGGACATAAACAGTAATGGAGGGAGGGGCAGTCACACACATTATATCTATGCATCTGTATAGATGCACCCAGCCCAATACCCCACCTTAGTTGGCCTGCTAATAATTATATGCTGAATTCATTAAAGCAGGTCGCAAGTTTGAAGCAAAAAACATTTTTTATTACAATCAAACAAAAATGTGAACAATTAAACAATTAAAGTAACAATAAAATTAACAATTATTTCAGAAATAAACAATTAAACTTGAACGTCACTGGCCATCTTCATAATGGTTGGCATAGTTTATGGGCTACCATGTACTGGAAACTACAGTGGCAGATTTTCATTTTCACTCTGCAACATCCATTGCTGCTTGTTTAAGAACAACACACATGGAATCAAAATCTTCACTACATCTGTAGATGAATTACCAAAGGGTTGTAATATCCAAATTGGGGTTACTTGATGGAGGTTTCTAATCTTATGACTTTTAGGGGCTCTATATATGGAGTCTGCAAACTATTGTAGGAAACTGCTCCAAAAGTCAAATAGTGCTCCTTCCCTCTAAGGGCGGCTTTGCACGTTGCAACATCACAAGCCGATGCTGCGATGTCGCACGCGATAGTCCCCGCCCCCGTCACAGGTACGATATCGTGTGATAGCTGGCGTAGCAAAAATTATCGCTACGCCAGCTTCACATGCACTCACCTGCCCTGCGACCGTCGCTCTGGCCGGCGACCCGCCTCCTTCCTAAGGGGGCGGGTTGTGCGGTGTCATAGCGATGTCACACGGCAGGCGGCCAATAGCGCCGGAGGGTAGGAGATGAGCAGGATGTAAACATCCCGCCCACCTCCTTCCTTCCGCATATCTTACGGAAGCCGTGGTGACGCCGGTAGGAGATGTTCCTCGCTCCTGCGGCTTCACACACAGTGATGTGTGCTGCCGCAGAAGCGAGGAACAACATCGGACTGTCACGTCAGCGTAACTATGGATTACGTCGACGCTGCACCGATGATACGATTACGACGATTTTGCGCTCGTTAATCGTATCATATAGGCTTTACACACTACGATGTCACATGCGATGCCGGATGTGCGTCACTTTCAATTTGACCCCACCGACATCGCACCTGTGATGTCGTAGTGTGCAAAGCCCGCCTAAGTCCTACCATAGGGTCACATGGTACTGTACATACACATATGTGGTATTGTTATATTCACAAGAGGTTGTGCAACAATTATGCTGTCATTTTACCTATTTTACTTTTGAAGATGTAAAATCTAGGGCTAAAAAAACATTTTAGTGGTAAAAAATTATTTTTTTTATGCCAAATGTTATTACATTTTGTGAAATATATACAGTATGTGATGTCAATATGCTCATTGCACCACCAGATTATTTCATTAAGAGGTGTAGTTTGTAAAGTAGAGTCACTTTTGGGGAGTTCTATAGGCCGGATATCTCAGAGACTCTGCCAATGCAATATGGTACCCGCAAACCATTCCAGTCAAATCTGCACTCCAATATGGTGCTCGTTCCTTTCTGAGTTTTGCATGGTGCTTGAAAAGTAGGTCTAGTTTACAAAATGGGGTCCTTACGGGGGGTTTCCCCGGCTTACGGACATCAGGGTCTCTGCAAATGCAACAACATTGTCAACATTGCACTACAAAAGTCAAGTGTCACTCCTTCCCTTCCGACCCCTGCCGTGCACCCAAACAGTAGTTGTCCTCTACATATGGGGTATCATCATACTCTGGAGAGATTGCACAACAAATTGTATTATCCATTTTCTCTTGTTTTCCTTGTAAAACTACAAAATCTTCGGCTAAGGTAACTTATTAAACTTATTAAAGTAAACTTTATTTTTTTCCTTTCACATTGCTTTAGTTACTGTGAAGCATCTAAGGGGGTTAACCGTAGAACACATACCTGGGGCCTCGCAGGCCTGCTAGGTCATTTGTTTTCTATGGTAGATTGAATTGCTTGCACGTTCTAGGGTTAATAAACTTCTTGGATGTGATTTTGAGCAGTTTGAGGGGTGTAGTTGTTACAATGGTGTCACTTTTGGGTATTTGGTATCTCAAATGTGATATGGTCCCTAAAAAAATGATTTTGTAAATTTTGATGGAAAAATTAGTAATTGCTGATAAACTTTGAACCCCTCTAACCTCCTAACAAAAGAAATATGTTTAAAAAATTGTGCTGATGTAAAGTAGACATGTGGGAAATGTTATTTATTAACTATTTTGTGGGGTATAATTATCTAGCTTAAGGATATAAAAATTCAAATTTTAAAAATCGTGAAATATTTAATTTAATTTTTTTTTTCAATATTTGCAAATAATATTGAACCCCATTTACCAATAACATGAAGTACAGCATGTCATGTGAAAAAAAAAATCTAAAAATCACTTGGATATGTTGAATCATTCCAGAGTTATTAGCTTAGAAATTGACACTGTCAGATTTAAAAAATGAGGCTCGGTCATTAGCTTGGTCAGTGGCTTGGTCCTTAAGGAGTGTAAGATTACTCACTTATATACAAATATTCTAGACAAATTAATTTAAAGCCTACTTTATGCTATTTTTCATTGATCTTTTAAAACATACTGTTCATACAGAGATGACATTCTTCTCAGTGGTCCTTTATTTTTAATCAGAACTGAAGATACATTTTTTTGTTTAGCTGCCCTAAATTTTATGCAAAGGAAACACATACAACATAATGCACTTCATCCAGTTTTTTTCTATAACTGTAAACTTCCAACTACTGTGTTTTTCCAAAAGTAAGACACTGTCTTATATTTTTTTTGCCTCCCAAAAAAGCACTAGGGCTTATTTTTGGAGAAGGTCTTATTCTTGGAGAAACACGGTTGGGGGGGGGGGTAATTTTACCGCCAAAAAAGCAGACCCACCCCACTTCCAGGAGACTCATACTCACCAGACCTGGACGTCTGCGTGGTTCCCAGTTCCTCCTGTGATATCTGGTGGTTGCTGCACGCCGTTCTCCCCTGCTACTGGCTGACACGCTGACACACACAGCCCAATCACAGACATACACAGCAAATCACACACACACAGCAGATCCCAGACACACACAGCAAATCACACACACAGCAGATTCCAGACACACACAGCAAATTACACACACAGCAGATCCCAGACACACACAGCAAATCACACACACAGCAGATCCCAGACACACACAGCAAGTCACACACACAGTAGATCCCAGACACACACAGCAAGCCACACACACAGCAGATCCCAGACACACACAGCAAATCACACACACAGCAGATCCCAGACACACACAGCAAGTCACACACACAGCAGATCCCAGACACACACAGCAAATCACACACAGCAGATCCCAGACACACACAGCATAAACGTTACCATTATGTAGGAGAACACATTTCAGACTCCGTTTAGAGTTGTCAAGAAGTAGCCGCTATTCTTTTGGACTGTAAGTGGTAACACCTAGCTGGCTGAAAAGACTACTGATATCATGACAGAAACCAAATGTTTGTCTTCGGAAAAATGTCCACAACATTTTTTTCACGCTTCCTGAAATGGGATACTTTAGCTGACCAGTGAACTACATTCTTTTCTTGAAGCCTGGAGGCTACTAACTCAGTTGCTTACTTTGGTAGGCCCAAATCTCTTACTAAATCATACAATTCAGGTTGGGTAAACTGCTGAGGGGTTAATGACTGCTTGGCATCAGAAGAAGACCCTTCAGATTCTACATTAATTTCCTCATGCTTCATATCAAAATACATTTGATCACCATGTTCACTTTCTTCGTCCTTACAAAAAATAAAACCATTGAAAACTGGAACCGGGAGTGTCTCAGAGTGTGGGATAGGTAAAGGAGAAAAAAAGAATGTGCCAACCACAAAGCGATCACCCACAAAAACCCCTAAAAAATATATAACTTTATTTGACAAACAATTAGAGCCACATAATTAAAAACACTTAAAAAAGCCAAAACAGCTACAACCAGACATCATCCCCCTAGACAAGGCTTATAATAAAGCACAAATAAACGTCACAAAAACTACACTCCCTGACTCCCTGATCTGGTCTGGTAGAAAATGCCTAGCTTGTGTCAAAATTAGCATACATTGAGCAGCAAGATAAGGTGCAAAGGAGACCTGATCCAACGCGTGTCGCCTATCACGGTTTCATCAGGGGTAAGTGTGGTAAAAAAGCTAGGCTTTTTCTATACCTTATCTGGTTATAGTTGGAATATATATCAGCTATATTATATGCTTGGTGTGCTTCACCTCTATATGTTTATATGGTTGTTTGTAGACTTTGTCCTACGTCCTACCTTGCATTTTCTGATAGTATTGAGATATTCCCTATATTTTCTTGTGCTCTATTAGGAGCCTTCTCTGCTATTTGGTTTTGGCAAGATTTATACTATTATATATTTAAGGAACTTGGGTGCATAAGGGGCCCTTGGTTTATATGGTGGTGTCAGTTTTTATGTATTGCTGAATGGTTTTAATTATGCACTAATAAAACTTTGTCATTTTTATTCATTGAGTGAGTTGCGGCTGTGCATCCTCCCTCTTTTGCTCGGGTTTCTTTTTATACATACCCACTAATTAAGAGATCATTTAGTGAGCACAGGTGAGGATGTAAACTAGGATTGGGTGCATTATATGAGAAGGCGACAAAACTTTTGTCTTGCCATAATCTGACCTTTCTGTGTTCATTAAATGATCAATATTTCAGCTTTGAAGCAACTTTATTTTCATTACCTAAACCAAATTTGGGAGGGTTTCAGCTTTCAAAAGAGTAATTTATAAAACCAATGGAAGATTTTAAAGTCAGGTTATAAGCTTTTATTTACATAACATGGATAAGAGACAGAACGTCTGTCAGGGACTGTATATATATATATATATATATATATATATATATTTATTCAGGACTGCTGAACCGACTATATGTAAGGCAAAGTATAAAAATGACATAAAGAAAGCATTAAATAATAACACCACTGGCTATCCTTTAAACTGGGCAAAAACATGAATAAAATACCCCAAAGTTGTAACCTGAAAGGAGATGCAGCACGGTTCAATACACAAATAAATATACTCAAATGGCTGAAGAGTCCATAAAGCAAGTTAGGGAGCAGACCTGTATGTGACTAGATCAATCCATGAACCAGGCTAAAGAGGGAAGGAAAGAGAGCAGACATGAAGCCCCACGCATATCACCATTAAGTTGTAGCTTCCTCATGGACAGAAGACAGAGAGTGAGGCTCAAAGATGTTTAGGCCATACTTATATAGCAATCAAATAATACTAATGAGGCTTACCAAGTGCGAGAGCCAGCATTGCTGATGTATCACGCCACTCAACCGCTCGCTTATTGGACTGGAAGTGGATAAAAAAAAGCATGATCCTTTTTGTATAGGCGACAGACTGGCCACGCTTGATTGAGGTGACTTGCGAAAGAGTATGCGCATGCGCATTCATATGTGAAGCCTGAGCTTCCATCTCAAGACTGTGCAAGCACCACACAAGTAATACAATGTCTTAGAGATGACATGAAGTGTACATTAATGAGAAAAAAAGTGAACTTTTTTGAATTTACCACATGGCTGCAATGAAACAAAGAGTGAAAAATGTAAAGGGGTCTGAATACTTTCCGTACTCAATGTATATATCAGAAGGTGTAGGACTATTTTTACATTTACGCATACTCGAGGAAGCCATGATGCAACCTAAAAACAAAATGAGGGTGTTTTTATCAGATAATTTAATTTTTTACATTTCAAAACACCTACAATTATGTAAAAGTGATGTTTGTAAAACATTAAAGAGGCTCTGTCAGCAGATTGTACCTATGTTTGTGCTTATGCTACAAATTGCTTTTAATAAATAATGCTCCTAATGCTACTCTACATGATCCTATATGCAGGTTACATACTAAAATGTGACAACAGGTCCTCTTTAAAGGGATCCTGTCAGGTAATTTATGTGTTCTAACCTAGTAGCAGTGTGATGTGTGGCCTAGTAACCCCTTCCAACCCATCCCTGTGTTGTAATATTGTGTAATGTGCATGCATAAAAATACGTTTTATTACTTATGTGTAGCCTATGTAAATGAGCAGGGGCTCTAGCCCCATGGGCGTCGCATCGCCCTGGGCTTTTGCATGTTTTCTGTGGTCTCACGCCCCTGTGGGCGTGATACCATGGAATTACATGAGCGACGTCACCGTCAGCTCATGGATATCCCACACGTGCACACTTACTATTCCCGCAGCCTTGTTATCCGGGGGCTTGCATCTCATTTTCAGATGCGCTCTGCGCATGACCAGAGATGCAGGAGTCTTCTGAGCATGTGCAGTGTGCGTCTGAAGACGAGAAGCAAGCACCCGGATAACAAGGCTGCGGGAATGGCAAGTGCGCACGCGCAGAATCTCAAGAAGCTGATGGGGATGTCGCTCAAGTAAAGCCATGGTATCACCCCACAGGGGCATGATACCACGGAACACATGCAAACGCCCACAGGGCGATGCGACGCCCATGGGGCTAGGGTACACATAAGTAATAAAACATATTTTTATATATGCACATTACACACTATTACAACACAGGGATGGGTAGGAAGGGGTTACTAGGCCACACAGCACACTGCTACTAGGTTAGAACACATAAATTATCTGACAGGTTCCTTTTAATTGCCTTGTGGTTATGTTCAATCCAAGAGTCGTTGCCCTTTAACTCCAATTTAAAAACCAATACATGCCACAAACTGTAACAAAAAGAAATTAAAATTGTCAAAAAACTAGAGCATGCACCAAAAAATGGATTGCAATGCAGAAATACATAGAAAAAGTTCTAAAACCTCATGCAACAGAAAATAAAAAAAAATTGTTGCCCAGTGGATTGTGAAAGGGGCGGGAGCAGGGTCAGCTGAGACATCACTACTGGTGAAGGGTTTTTTGTTCTTTATTTTACTTCTTGCCCTTTTGAATGTATTATTTTAACCTTTTTTCTCATTAAAAATAATCATACCTGCAACTTTTGTAATCTACGTGATATCCATTGCTTACTTTATTATCTAGTCATCTCCTCCCTCAAAATAGAATTAGTCGATTTGTTCTTTTGTGCCTGCGCCATATTACTGCATAATCTGGAGTTACTGCGGTACAGTGATATGTGATTTTCAATGGTTCTATTTACACCCACACAATTTCCTTTTGTTAACAAATTGCTTTGATATAAAGTATGCCGTGTTCGCAGTGGGTACATCAAAAAGCCCAGAGCATAGCTAACACATTTAGATGAATGAACAGAAGTGTGATTTATCCAAGCAGCAAGAACCTCTCTGGGATGTGATGTCTGAATTCACGACAAACTATCTTTATCCATAAGAGTACAACTAAATTATCCAGACTCTGGTTTAGGAACTAGGTCGCTTAATGTGTTTGCTGATGTACGGTACAGACTCTACAGTTGACACTTATCACTTTTTTTGACAATTTACTCAATGCATTATGGAGGCAGTGTTTTGGTTGTTTTATGTCTGTCTGGAAAAGAGCCGGAAGAAGACCATACAGCATAAGTGGTTAACCTGTCTCGTTTTATTGGTCGGTTTGACCACATTAATCTAATATTTATCTTTTTTTACGCTAAAGATATTTCTTATAGATGCAGATGGGCTAATGCAGTAACATGAAAATATGTAACTGAAGAATTGGTATCCACACTGTTCATTAAAAGAGAGTAGGTGGTCAGGAATTGTTTAAAAGTAGAGATGACCAGATCAATCTGCAGAGAATTGAGTTTGAGTTGAATTTCCTGAATTTCATGGTTTCATGACAATTAAAATATTTCGAGATTCAATTTGGGGGTTTGCAAAACAAAAAAAAACTTGCCTGGCACTATTTCCCACACTGCTGAAGCATAGGAGAGCAGGCAAACCACGTTTTACTTTGTCATGCAAGTCACTATATTGCCCTGCTGTCAAGTGGAAGTACCAAGTGAATGGCGAAAAGTAAGGGAAGGGAAACCCTGAGTCTAGGGAGAGGGAAGATGGTGACCCCTGACTGAACCTACCTCTGGTCCCTGGAGATCCTCACCACCTTAGATAGATTCTGCACATTATGCACCATTATACCTGGCCCTAGGTATCCCTAGTGCTGGGCATTAAACAGGGAATGGATGGGATGAGCTCTTCATCAACCCCATCAACAACTATAGAAGACACAAGTAGGACACACAGGGGAAAAGCATGAACTACTTATCATTAGATGACTCAGGTACAAGTTCAGTAGAGCTTTCAGTAAGAATACCACAGAAGCGTACAAACCACCTGCTTGCAACCTCAGCTTGAAGGAACTGAAAATATCACCAGCACAAGTCCAAAGGAAGGAAGGGATATTTAAACACAAAAGGAATACTGAGAATCAACAGCTGGGTGGAAGTCAAGCTCCTGCTGGTTCCAAAAGTGAGAGAGATGAATCCAGCTGGAAAGCTACCTTTACCAATGAATACAGCAGGAACAATGGGAAGGTAGAGAGCATTAGTGGTTTTCTCTCTTCTGTAGAGTATAAGCTCTTATGATCAGCAGTGTAGTCTCTTTCTCTCTCCTGTAGAGTGTAAGTGTAGCGCCCTGGAAAACCAGGTAGATGTACATGAAGGCCCCCGCATAACACCTATCCCACAAAAGGTTTATATCAGCCGACCTGAAACCCTAGTCACCTCCCTGAGGGAAGGACAGACACACCAGTGAGCAGGACTAGGTGGTTAGGGAATTCCCACCTAGGGGTCTAGAGAGCCCGAGGTGGGAAAAACAGTGAGTGGAGAGTCAGTTGGAGTTTAAGTTTGGAGTGGAGGTGACGCTGACAGGTGCCAGGGTCGGAGCCCTGACACCTTGGCTAGGTGGCAGATGGTAGCCAGAGTCTGCAGGAGACGGGAAGATGGCAGCCGGAGATCCGAGGTGGACCGGGACAGGGTTGGAGCCTGCCGGTACCGACACTGGAGAACCGACCCGGAAACTGTGTGCACAGAGGGGGTACTTGGATCCTGAAGCCAGGACCAACACCGACGGCCTAGCTAATTAACCAATTGAGGGCAGGATTTTAGGTCCTGTCCAACCTAAGTCCCGAAAAGTAGACAACCACCCACAGAGGGGGATAGGGCAACCACCAGGGCCCGTAGATCCCAAGGCTCAGCGTCAGACGGGCACGGCTCCCAACCAAAGGACCGGGAGTGGATTCCCGTGTTTCACACCGGGAAGTCCTACTTACAACACACTGAGTGGAGAGAAGAGAGAATTTGACTACCAACCTGGGTGTGGGATCAAATACACCCATCTGCGGCAGCCGGCCACCATCACCTAGGTTTACCACAGGACTTGTGTGCTTTATTCGACCGTGAGTAACATCCCCGGCCGGGCTGGGCGCGCCGGCCCCTGCAATCACCATCCTCAGCATAGAGACACTGGGCCCCGGGACATCCATCCCTACCCACGGAGGGTTTAACATGCAGCTGCCAGCCCAACATCCCTGGGAGCCCCGCAACGGCAGCGGTAGTGCTGCACCTCACCACATACCGTGGGTGGCGTCACAGATAATTTACAACCAATCCCGTATAAATACGTCCCCCCTTTATTCGGAGTGTCCGTGCGACCCCCAGGTCCGGAGGACCCCTCGAGCCGTACCATAGATCCGGATCCGAGCAGCACCGGCTGCTGGTTGGCACGGGGGTGGCACATAAGCTCTTATGGTCAGCAGTGTAGTCTCTTTCTCTCTCCTGTAGAGTGTAAGCTCTTATGGTCAGCAGGGTCCTCTCTTTCTTTCTTCTGTAGAGTGTAAGCTCTTTTGGTCAGTGGCGTTCTCTCTCTTTCTCTCTATTTTGCGATCATGGCTGCAAATTGTAAGTTATTGAACAACAACTTGCTTCCCCAGCAAGTTAGACAGAAGGTAGATATCCAGTAGCTGGCACTTTGAAGTGATGTTTAAGGGAAAAAAGAAATGATGTGTAAGACAAAATCATTTTTAAATTATTTGATTTACAAATTGCCTATTTAGCACACTACCTATCAAATGAGATTGACTGTCTGGATATACATATTCATCCCTTGGTTATAGTGTCCAGGAATCTCTTCAAATTCATTCTTTCTTTATAAATCTAAATTTATGCATTTGTAGACACCTAATCCATTCATACCTCACTCCATTTTTCTCCTATACCCTATAATTACTTTTTCTTCTGTATAGACTGTAAAATACATGGTTGCAATCTCTTTACAGCGTCTGAAATAAATATTGAACACGTCACCAATTTTTCAAGTACAATAGAGTAGAATCTGGCTGGTGCCTCAGAGTAAAAAAGTTCCAGTAGAAACAATCTTATGCTTATGTACACATATATAGTAAAAGGCAAAAGCAAGTCAATACTATAGGTTTCTTTAGTTGCTATTTATTGGTGCAAAGAACAAAACAAATTTCTGATGTTTTGGCCTGATCCTGGGCCTTTGTCAAAGAAATGGATCTGTGTAATACAATGAGTGACAAAAACAATTTAACAATGGAACATATAACAGAAAATACTGTTTGTATACATGTACACTGTTCTGGTGACAATCTTGTAGACAGAATTACAGACATTCGTAGAAAAAAACCCTTTCTGACAGTAAAAGGAAGATATGCTGGAAAAAAACGCTAATTTTCAATATTACAAATCTTAATTCCTTTAGATCCTCTAAGATGAGGTAAGAGAAACCCCTATTAGGCAGTCCAATGCAGTAAGTATATTATCGCATATGTGGCGCCCTTGAGGCTTAAGGGGCCACAAGGTACTGCACCTGACTTAAAGTGCAGTATTCATCCCGCCTTCGGAGGAGGTCAATGCTGGTTCCACACCACTCATTTCTCACATACACACCATTGCCCTTTTCCTAACTGGGGACCAGGCTAGGGTCGGGTCACATGGATGGCCGCCTAATGGTAAGGGCCTTTCCACCAACTAGTCTGGGGACCCGGGAGGGGGAAGGGTGATGTTCGGGGAGAGAGAGGAGACAACACAGTTACTTGGAGTCTGGAGCCGGCTTGCGACACATACAGGCTGGGGAAGTGGAGTTCCAAAAAGGAGAACAGCAATATCGGTGGATCTGGTGGGACAAAGGAGAACACGGTCGCTGAGGGGATACAGAGTCAGTTCTCCCAGGACCAGTGCAGGCAGAATGCAGAGCCCTAGATTAAGGGGAACTTCAAGTCCTTTAAATAATTCTGCCGAGTGAGGAGCTTTCAAGTTTCCTTCACCCACCTCAAGTACCCGGGGCACAGCAGCACATAGAGCCCGGAGTTGAGACCAAGATCCAGCCCCACAAAAGGAATCGCGCTGCCTGCTAGACTGGCCGGAACTTAAAAACTACAGAGAGGAGACCCGGTGTAGCTATAGGCCAATAGGACCCATTATAAAACATGCAAGGAGGAAGGGCTCACCATCCACAACACTGGCACTGGCTTCCGAATTATCCATGATCAACTGGAGCCCATCTTGGCGAAAACCAGCACTTCAAGGGTGATAATCTGGCAGTGAGTAAAGAACTTGAACCGCAGACCCTTTGTCATCCCTTTCATTGCTGGCGTCGTCGCCCCTGCGCTCTGGTGCTATAGACTACTACCCTCATCATCCTCCCTGGGGCGAACTCTACCTGTGGAGAGCTAAAGCACCTGGGCTGCGTCACACCATCCCCCCCATAAGTGAGCGACATCCCGCAGAGGCAGCTCCCCTCATAGCCGCATACCACAGTTAGCGTCACAAAAGACAACTACTCCCAACATCCCCATCTGCATCTTTATTGACACCTCGGGACCATGAAGCCAGGCAAGGCCACTGTGACATCCTAAACCACCACCACCGGCCCGGTGACGAATACAACCCCTGGCCCCATGAGCGTGTCACATATCTATGTGTAAAATGAGGGTAGACATGTGGTCACTTGTATTCAAGTATTGGATTTACATAACATGCCTGGAAAATAAATTATTACAGTCAGTTTGGGTAATGGTACTGTGACAAAGGACTGGAAAGGCCATAGAGTCTTATAAGATTTAGTCAACGTGTCAGAGAGTGAAAAACAGAAGAAGGGATAGTTTGCTGTACTGGAAGCTGTACTAGGGGTAGCTATAAGGGGGTCCCTATGTGCCCTAATGTGGTGAAAGCATGGAAATCCAACAAAGACGGTAAGTACCTTTGCTGCAGCCATAGCTCTATATGTGTAGATGTTCATTGGTCATGATGCGGTAAGAGTATAAAGACTCTGAGTGGATGACCTGAGGATGGCACTCATGTTCAGAGGAAACTCACAGGAACTGCAGAAAAGAAAAGCACAATAGGGTCTTAACCGATAAAACCACTTGTGTAAAAAGCTAAAGTCCACTCACCTATAGCGGTTGTGCCAGTCACAATATATTTATGTTCTTTTGGTCTGTTGTCCTGAGGAACAAGGCTGAGTCCCTTGAAACGCGTTGACCTGTACCTACATAGAATAAAAAAAGACAAATTAATTTTATGTGAGCATTGTGGTGTGAGCGCAGCAAAAATCCCATTTTCTCCTGTATACCTGAAATGTTCAGAGGAAAGACTTCTCTACATTGGACCTGATGTCAAGTGTTATCTCTATGGTGACCCCAGTACATTATTATTATTATTGGAAAAAAGACTATAAGTTATGTCATACCCAACAGTTGAGATATATGGCAGACTGTGATACACGGCAGACTGAGGAGCTTTTATCAAGGGGTGAGTGAGAGAATAGAAAGCTGCCATGTGATCTGCCGTGAGATGTACACTAATACATACAATTCATATAGATATCGCCAGTATGACCAGAGAGAAATCAGGTTGCCTACCTATATACTAATATGGACTGAGATGTGCTGTATTGTATAGTAGGGTCCAGGACAGTCCATAAAAATAGGGAACTTTTTTATCCTGTCTGTAGCAAAAAATGGAAGGCGTCCGTGATGTTTTGGAAAATGAAGAAACTTATGCAGCTTATTTGGACTGTAATTATTATCATTTTATAGTTTACAGATAATGCAAATAATGTCTATATAACAGAATTATGGACTTTAGATATGTATCACTTATAATCCTAATGATTCATTATGGTTTTACAATCTATCCATAAGAAATATTGTCTGTGTGTGATTTTTTGAATAACTGTCCAGAAAAAAAATATCAACTTGGCAACCAGAGGTGCTATTAACATGAATTTCTCACGAGATATCGGTAACAACTAGAGATGAGTGGACTCGCAGATAACTTTGACTGGCGGGTCCCTGTTATTTTTTTTTAAATTGGATGCAATATGCTAATGACCCTCAGCTCAGGCATTTCAGTCCCTGCTCGTGGCCGTAGAGCATGACTGTTCTCTGTGAGTGCAGACAGAGAATGACTGAGCCCCGATGAATAATGACGTCACTCAGGTTATTAGCAGTCACAGATGGGAACCTCCAGCATCATCGCTCATACAGTTCAGTAATTCTCTTTCTGCAGTCACAGCAGGCAGTCATGCTCTATGGCTGCGCGCTGTCACTGAGATGTAGCAGAGATGAATCACCGTGGGACCTCATGTGGATTACGTCAGATCTGCACAGATGTTTAAGGGGCAAATAAAGTGGTGAAAGAGGGGTTTTTTTTGTATTTTATTACAAATAAAGGATTTTTCTCTGTGTTTGTGTTTATTTCTTTGTACTTATAGGACTAGTGATGGACGTTTCATAGACCCCTACGCATCACTAGTTTGGGGCTTGATGACAGTCGAGCACTGTCATTAGCCCCTCATTACCCCAACTGCTACCGCAATAGGCAATCAGGAAGAGCCAGGTAAAGCGCCAAACTTGTTGCACCTGATGGATGCAACAATCTTGGGCAGCTGCAGGTTGCTATTTTTAGGCTGGGGACGGCCTAATAACCATAGGCCTCCCCAGTCTGAGAATACCAGCTCCCGACCCTTGAGCTTTATGATGGCTGGGTATTAAAAGTGGGGGGGGGGGACTGCATGCTGTTTTTTTTAATTATTTGTTTAAATAATAAATAATAATACAGTAGTAATAATAATAATAAAAAAAAATGCAGTTGCTCTTTTTTTGATACACAGCAAAAGTAAGCGCAGGGCTGGGGGCTGCAGCCTGTAGCCATGGGGGGAACCCTACGCCAATTGTTTTACGCTTCGCTTTGCTTGGTTACCTGATATTTACCTTGGTTACAGCTTACTGCAGGCTGCCAGACGCCGGCTTCTGCTCCCTGCACATTCAGATCATTGCTCTCTCGCTGTCAAACACAGCGATGTGTGCTTGACAGCGGGAGAGCAACATCAAAAAATGAACCAGCACTGTGTGTAATGAGCAGCGATTTCACAGCAGGACCAGATCGCTGCTCAGTGTCACACACAGCGAGATCGCTAATGAAGTCACTGGTGCATCACAAAAACTGTGACTCAGCAGCGATCTCGCTAGCGATCTCGCTATATGAGAAGTACCCCTTATACCATGATACTGACCCACAAGCAGCACCTGTGATTGGTTGCAATCAGATGCTGTCACACAAGTTGTGGGTGCGTGTGACTGCAACCAATCACAGATGCCAGGAGGTCCAGTGGGTGGAGAAAGTAGTGCATATGGATGAGCAATGATGAGCCACCCAGGAAGTGAAGGAGAGGCCACAAGAGCAGTGTACAGCCGCGCGGGAGCAGTGTACATCTTTGACGGAGCCTTAGTAAGTATGAAGTGCTCGCTTATTCTTTAAATTTTTCCTCTATTTTTTTCTAATTTCTCGAGTGCCGGATCCGGATCAAACATCTGGGTCCAGCACCCTGGCACGTTTGAAATCGCGTGGATCCGGATTTTTACAGTCCGGGTCGGCCCATCTCTAGTAACAACCCATTTAACCCACACTGGCAATGTAATCAAACCATAGATGTTCATACATTTGGATTGAGGTCAAGTGATTGGCTGGGCCATTCTAGCAGCTTTATTTTCTTTCTCTTAAATCAATTGAAAGTTTCCTTAGCTGTGTGTTTGGGATCATTGTCTTGCTGAAATAACCACCTTTGTTTTATCTTCATCATCCAGGTAGATGGCAGCATACTTTTATCAAGAATGTCTTGGTACTTTTGTCCATTCAACTTTCCATCATTTATATGAAGTTTTACAGTGCCATATTCTGAAAAACAGCCGCACACCATGATATTCCCACCTCCAAACTTCACTGTTCGTATAGTGTTTTTGGGGTGATATGCAGTGGGTTTTGGCCTCCAAATATGTTGCGTATTACAGTATCCAAAGAGTTAAATTTTAGTCTCATCTGACTAGACTATATTCTCCCAGTATTCACAGGCTTGTCTAAATGTTGTTGAGGAAACTATAAATGCACTTTAACATTCTTTTTTGTAAAGCAATGGAGTTTTGTGGGGTGAGCGTGTATACAAGCCATAGAGGTTGAGTGCCTTACTTATTGTATTTCTTTGAAACATTTGTACCTGCTTATTCCAGGTCTTTCTGTAGCTCTCTCCATGTGGTCCTTGGCTCTTGGACAACACTTCCGATAATTCTTTTAAATTCTCTCTATGAAATCTTGAGGGGAGCACCTGGTCATAACTGGTTCATGGTGAAAATATGTTCTTTCCACTTCCTGATTATGGCTTCAATAGAGCCCACCCTAACCTTCAGAAGTTTAGAAATTATTTTGTAACCAAGATCATCAGTTGAACCAGCTATTATTTTTCACTAAATAGCAGAATTGCTTTTGAATTACTGATAGATTTCAGCTGGGGTCATTACTTTCCATGGCCTTTTGCACCTCTTTCTTCATGTGTCCAATACTTTTTGCCTGTGTCATTTTTCATTATTACACATTTCAAAATTTATGGACAGCTATGGTTTGATTTCTTTGCCTGTGTGGATCAATGGGTTGTTACTGACATCTCGTGAAAAAATTCATGACATTAGCACCTTTGGAAATATATTTACTTAGAAAATTGGTGACATGCTCAATAGTTATTTCACCTACTGTGTATTTCATCTGATGAAGTTCAATATAATTTACAAATATTTTTGATTGTTCCTCAATCCCATAAAACTAAGGCAATTTTTACCTTCATGATGAAGCTTCATTTTTCACATCAAATGTGTCACTTCATGTGAATATAATTTTGGAATGCTTCTAGCAATACCAGTGATTCTGATACTTTTTTTTATGACACATTGAACTTCATGTTAGTAGTAGTGATGGGCGAACCCGAACTGTAAATTTCAGGGTCTATACAGGACACTTAAGGCCCTGTCACACACAGAGATAAATCTGCGGCAGATCTGTGGTTGCAGTGAAATTGTGGACTATCAGTGCCAGGTTTGTGGCTGTGTACAAATGGAACAATATGTCCATGATTTCACTGCAACCACAAATCTGCCAAAGATTTATCTCTGTGTGTGACGGGGCCTTTAGTGTCCATGCACGGACCGAATACGCACTTCTCAGGGAAGTTACTGTTTGGGTAGTTCAGGGAGATCATAGTTGAGGGTAGCAGCAGCTCCTACTGGGCCCCTCTGATCGCAAGGTTCGGAACAATCGCACCCTCTGCCTCCCCATTAGCCGTGCTACTGGAATCCTGTGATTGTGCTGTAAATGCAGCTGGAATTCAACAGGTTAACAGCTGTGGACAGAGCTTTGCTCTACCCATGACTGTTAAGCCCACTTTACACGTTGCAATTAGTTGTACAATCGCATTTGCGATGTGACACGCCCAGGTTGCATACGGGATCTTATGAGATTGCACGTTGGTCGTTCATTTGCTGTCACACGTGCGTTAGTAGTCTATGTTAAATTGGTCAATTTTGTGTGCGATCCTTTAGAATAGATCATGTGTTCTGTGACGTATGCATTGGGCACCTTTTTTTTTTTTATTTATTGACTTGCCAAGCGTGTGTAATGTGTAGGGATGCATTTTTACTATGTCATCTGCCATGCAGCTCTGCTACATGGCTGCTGACAGCAGACACAGACAGCCATGTAGCAGAGCTGAATGGCAGATGACAGCAGACACAGACAGAGCCGCACTGTCAGAATGAACTCGGGTGAACTTCACCCGACTTCACGGTCATGCTGCGGCTCTGTCTGTGTCGCGTCCTGATTAGCGGTCACCTGTGAAGGACTCACCGGTGACCGCTAATCTCCTAAGTTACTGAAGTTAGCAGCCCTCTCTCATATACTCACCAATCCCCGATCCCCGGCACTGCACGGCATTCACACTGCTCCGGCGGCTTTTACTGTTTTGAAAAAGCCGGCCGCCCATTAAACAATTTCGTATTCCTTGCTTTCCCCGCCCACCGGCGCCTATGATTGGTTACAGTGAGACACGCCCCCACTCTGAGTGACAGGTGTCACACTGCACCCAATCACAGCAGCCGGTGGGCGTGTCTATACTGTGTAGTGAAATAAATAATTAAATAATTAAAAAAAACGGCGTGCGGTTCCCCCCAATTTTAAAACCAGCCAGATAAAGCCATACGGCTGAAGGCTGGTATTCTCAGGATGGGGAGCTCCACATTATGGGGAGCCCCCCAGCCTAACAATATCAGCCAACAGCCGCCCAGAATTGCCGCATACATTATATGCGACAGTTCTGGGACTGTACCCGGCTCTTCCCGATTTGCCCTGGTGCGTTGGCAAATCGGGGTAATAAGGAGTTATTGGCAGCCCATAGCTGCCAAGAAATCCTAGATTAATCATGTCAGGCGTCTATGAGACACCCTCCATGATTAATCTGTAAATTACAGTAAATAAACACACACACCCGAAAAAATCCTTTATTAGAAATAAAAAACACAAACATATACCCTGGTTCACCACTTTAATCAGCCCCAAAAAGCCCTCCATGTCCGGCGTAATCCAGGATGCTCCAGCGTCGCTTCCAGCGCTGCTGCATGGAGGTGACCGGAGCTGCAGAAGACACAGCCGCTCCGGTCACCTCCACGCAGGTAATGAAGAAAGCTGCGCGATCAGCTGCTGTCACTGAGGTTACCCGCTGTCACTGGATCCAGCGGTGGCCGCGGGTAACCTCAGTGACAGCTCAGCTGATCGCGCTACTCACCTCAGTTGCTGCATGGAGGTGATAGGAGCGGCGGTGAGTAGCGCGATCAGCTGAGCTGTCACTGAGGTTACCCGCGGCCACCGCTGTATCCAGTGACAGCGGGTAACCTCAGTGACAGCAGCTGATCGCGCGGCTGTCTTCATTACCTGCCTGGAGGTGACCGGAGCGGCGGTGTCTTCTGCAGCTCCGGTCACCTCCATGCAGCAGCGCTGGAAGCGACGCTGGAGTATCCTGGATTACACCGGACATGGAGGGCTTTTTGGGGCTGATTAAAGTGGTGAACCAGGGTATATGTTTGTGTTTTTTATTTCTAATAAAGGATTTTTCGTGTGTGTGTGTGTTTATTTACTGTAATTTACAGATTAATCATGGAGGGTGTCTCATAGACGCCTGACATGATTAATCTAGGACTTATTGGCAGCTATGGGCTGCCAATAACTCCTTATTACCCCGATTTGCCAACGCACCAGGGCAAATCGGGAAGAGCCGGGTACAGTCCCAGAACTGTCGCATATAATGTATGCGGCAATTCTGGGCGGCTGTTGGCTGATATTGTTAGGCTGGGGGCTCCCCATAACGTGGAGCTCCCCATCCTGAGAATACCAGCCTTCAGCCGTATGGCTTTATCTGGCTGGTTTTAAAATTGGGGGGAACCGCACGCCGTTTTTTTTAATTATTTAATTATTTATTTCACTACACAGTATAGACACGCCCACCGGCTGCTGTGATTGGGTGCAGTGTGACACCTGTCACTCAGCGTGGGGGCGTGTCTCACTGTAACCAATCATAGGCGCCGGTGGGCGGGGAAAGCAGGGAATACGAGATTGTTTAATGGGCGGCCGGCTTTTTCAAAACAGTAAAAGCCGCCGGAGCAGTGTGAATGCCGTGCAGCGCCGGGGATCGAGGATCGGTGAGTATATGAGAGAGGGGGATAGACTGACATGGACAGAGAGTGAGGGACAGAGATAGTGACCGACTGACAGAGATTAGTGAATGACAGACATTGTGAGGCGCTTCAGAACGCAGCTTTTCAGCTGCGCTCTGAAGCGGACCTTTTTTAAGCTGCGGTGCAGAGCGCACACCTGCGCACATAACCTCAGACACCAAAATCGTATGAGGGATGTCACACGTTACAATTCACTAGGTTCGTGCAACAAAACGCTCAATTCTAGAGAATGATACGATGTGTTTGCGATCAACGGTTTTGCGTTCAATCCTGATCGCACGTAGATGTCACACGCAGATACCTCACAAACGATGCCGGATGTGCGTCACTTACAACTTGACCCCAACGACGGATTGTGAGATATATTGAAGCGTGTGTAGCGGGCTTTAGAGGCAAATGATGGCAGATTATTACAGCCATTATCTGCTGGGAAGATGAAGGTTCTGCTTGTGAGCCTGCATCAAAGGCAAGGAGTCCACATGACATACACTGTATGCTATATGTCATTGGTTAGGCTGCTCGGATCCGGGATCGTGGTGGCTCGAGGGGGGACCCGGACCCGGGGTTGGTGGACATTTTGATCCGTAAAAACGGGGTATTTACAGGGGAGAGGTTCGGGACACCACCAGTGGGTTGCAGTAATGGGAGTACCGCCGCTGCTGTAAGGAGTACCAGGACAGATGGAGTTAAGCAGCCTGATATTAGTCCCTCCACACATAGGTATGGCCCCGGGCTCAGGGTTGTTGGTGGTATACTTGGGGGAGCAGGGTGCAGGAGAGCAGAGTACTCAATATGGGTAGTTGTGGTGCTGGATGAGGATTATAAAGGCGACACAAATGCTGCAAGTAAACCAAATTCTCTGTGTGCCACAGTCACTACGGGGAGCCTATCCAGGTGTCCGCTCCCACCGGTGTCACTTGGTAGTCCAGAGCTTATCTCCATGCACAATTTAATTGTCTGTTTGTGGCCCCGTGACTTGTAGCTTTTAGGGCCCCGCTCACTTTGCGAAGTGAAGCTGTGCTTTTGAGGGCTGGCACGTGGGAATTTAGTGTGCTGCGTTTTGGCTGGAAAACCCTGTCCCCTGCATTTTGCTGGTGCCCACAATCTTTGAGCTCTGTGGAAAAGTCTCTGAAGATCTCCTTCTTCTGCAGGTTAATTGCCAGGACGTTGAATCGGCTCCTGACCTAGGGTTCTGTACCCCATCATGCTCGGTACCGGTCAGTTTCTTTTGGGCTTGCTGGTGCCGACAGTCCTCCTAGACTATGTCCGTCGCACCCCTTTCCAATGTCTCTGCCACTGGTCCCCGACTCCTCTGGTCCCGGACCACCATCTGCGACCCAACCACGGTCTAGCTCCCCAGGAGCTCACTCTCCCCAGCTCCTCTTTCTCTGATGGCTCTCACTACTCTCCTCTCTCCCTCTCACCAGTCTGCCTGACCCCTAGGTTGTGGTCTTTTTCCAGCTAGACCAACCCACTGGTGTGTTTAACAGGTCATGATGTGAGGTGTTGATTGGGATTTGTGGTGCTGTGGGTAATGACACCGGTTTCTGGGAACCTGGAACCATGGGGGGGTAGGCCCTGCACCCTGGTTAAGGATACAGTACCCTTTGGCACTCTAATGTACTCAGGGGCACCACACTTAGAGGCAGATGATGGCAGATTATTACAGCCATCATCTGCTGGGAAGATGAAGGTTCTGCTTGTGAGCCCGCATCAAAGGCAAGGAGTCCACATATGACATACACTGTATGCTATATGTCATTAAGGGGTTAAAGTGGACTTTAACCATTGGTTAGCCACCCAGGTTTACATGTTTTACTATTATTACTTGTACTACCCATAAAAAAACTATTCTATCAGATCTGCTTTTAGAAATTGTATTGTGCCATTCATCTGTAACTTCTACTGAATAATTTGACAACTTGTTATAACCATTCCTGTGATTAAAAAGGTTTTCCACTTTTACAAAATTGAGCCACAAGTCGTGCCTGTCATGTAAAGTAACAAAAGCAGGTAGCATTCACCTTCCTGGGTAGAGCACTAGCTATCCACTGCAGATCAGTGCTTTGGCTGCAGTGGATGTCAAGTTAACAGATTGCATCACCTCTATAACCTATCAATGTTCACAGAGGTTTAGCTGAGGGAGATGGCACAAAAACTCTGATCTCAGTAATTGGCTGCAGCTATGATTTAATCTCTTGACATGAGGTCACCACTAGAGTTGAGCACGGTTCGTGGTTCTCCAGTTCGTGGTCCGAGTGATTTTGGGGGCTGTTCTAGATCGAACTAGAACTCGAGCTTTTTGCTAAAGCTCGATAGTTCTAGTTACGTTCGAGAACGGTTCTAGCAGCAAAAAGACAAGCTAATTACTAGCTCGCTTTCCGCTGTAATAGTGTAAGTCACTCTGTGACTCACACTATTATGAAATTTCAGTGTATAGTGTGCGGGAACAGCGCATTCAGATCACTGCTGTTTGGATAATGGCGATCGCCATTTTTTTTTTTCCTTGTCTTCCTTCCCTAAGCGCGCGCGTGTAGTGGGGCGGGCCAGCATGTCAGCCAATCCCAGACACACACAGCTAAGTAGACTTTTAGCCAGAGAAGCAACGGCATGTGTGATAGGATGTCCATGTCACATGTCCCTGCATTATAAAAACGGACATTTTCCTCCAGCACGCCATTATCTTCCTTCTGCGTCTGGGTGTCAGGCACCGCTGGCATAGCTCCTGTCTCCGATACTGCTGTGTACGCTCTACACACAGCGCTATACAGAATAGGGATAGAAGTTTCTATTAGTCCTTGTAAGGGCTAATACCAGCAGGGTCAGAGCCATAGGTGACAGTCAGGTACGTGAAAACAGATTTTAACAGCTACACAAGATGACAGCGTCTTTGTAGCTAAGGTCAGGGATTTCCTCGCTTCATTTCCCCATTAGAAGGGATAGAAAGTGAGGCTTCCTTTCCTCTACCCAGACCCACAACCCTGCCTGTACCCTCCTGCCCTTTGCAAACTCAAGCTCATTGTTACTAAGCCATTATACTAGCAAACACTGAGTAAACATAGTGGCATCCTAAAAGTGGCTGTTGGACTTCCATTAGTGTCCCACTAGTGCAAATCTATGTGCAGCACCTCTGCATTGCACACTCAAACTCATTGTTACTAAGCTATTATACAAGCAAACACTGAGGAAACTTAGTGGCATCCTAAAAGTGGCTGTTGGACTTCCATTAGTGTCCCACTGGTGCAAAGCTATTTGCAGCACCTCTGCATTGCACACTCAAACTCATTGTTACTAAGCCATTATACTAGCAAACACTGAGTAAACTTAGTGGCATCCTAAAAGTGGCTGTTGGACTTCCATTAGTGTCCCACTGGTGCAAAGCTATTTGCAGCACCTCTGCATTGCACACTCAAACTCATTGTTACTAAGCCATTATACTAGCAAACACTGAGTAAACTTAGTTGCATCCTAAAAGTGGCTGTTGGACTTCCATTAGTGTCCCACTGGTGCAAAGATATTTGCAGCACCTCTGCATTGCACACTCAAACTCATTGTTACTAAGCCATTATACTAGCAAACACTGAGTAAACTTAGTGGCATCCTAAAAGTGGCTGTTGGACTTCTATTAGTGTCCCACTGGTGCAAATCTATGTGCAGCACCTCTGCATTGCACACTCAAACTCATTGTTACTAAGCCATTATACTAGCAAACACTGAGTAAACTTAGTGGCATCCTAAAAGTGGCTGTTGGACTTCCATTAGTGTCCCACTAGTGCAAATCTATGTGCAGCACCTCTGCATTGCACACTCAAACTCATTGTTACTAAGCTATTATACAAGCAAACACTGAGGAAACTTAGTGGCATCCTAAAAGTGGCTGTTGGACTTCCATTAGTGTCCCACTGGTGCAAAGCTATTTGCAGCACCTCTGCATTGCACACTCAAACTCATTGTTACTAAGCCATTATACTAGCAAACACTGAGTAAACTTAGTGGCATCCTAAAAGTGGCTGTTGGACTTCCATTAGTGTCCCACTGGTGCAAAGCTATTTGCAGCACCTCTGCATTGCACACTCAAACTCATTGTTACTAAGCCATTATACTAGCAAACACTGAGTAAACTTAGTGGCATCCTAAAAGTGGCTGTTGGACTTCTATTAGTGTCCCACTGGTGCAAATCTATGTGCAGCACCTCTGCATTGCACACTCAAACTCATTGTTACTAAGCCATTATACTAGCAAACACTGAGGAAACTTAGTGGCATACAAAAAGTGGCTGTTGTACTCCATTTGTGCCCCAATGGTGCCAAGCGATTTCTAGCACCTCTGCATGACACCCTCCTGCTCTGTTTTTAATAGGCTATAATAATAGCAAAAAATGCTGCCATTTAGTGGCATACAAAAATTGGCTGTTGTACACCATTTGTGCCCCAATGGTGCCAAGCTATTTCCAGCACCTCTGCATTACACCCTCCTGCTCTGTTTTTAATAAGCTATAATAATAGCAAAACATGCTGCCTTTTAGTGGCATACAAAAAGTGGCTGTTGTACTCCATTTGTGCCCCACTGGTGCCAAGCTATTTCCAGCACCTCTGCATTACACCCTCCTGCTCTGTTTTTAATAAGCTATAATAATATCAAAAAATGCTGCCATTTAGTGGCATACAAAAAGTGGCTGTTGTACTCCATTTGTGCCCCACTGGTGCCAAGCTATTTCCAGCACCTCTGCATTACACCCTCCTGCTCTGTTTTTAATAAGCTATAATAATAGCAAAAAATGCTGCCATTTAGTGGCATACAAAAAGTGGCTGTTGTACTCCATTTGTGCCCCACTGGTGCCAAGCTATTTCCAGCACCTCTGCATTACACCCTCCTGCTCTGTTTTTAATAAGCTATAATAATAGCAAAAAATGCTGCCATTTAGTGGCATACAAAAAGTGGCTGTTGTACTCCATTTGTGCCCCACTGGTGCCAAGCTATTTCCAGCACCTCTGCATTACACCCTCCTGCTCTGTTTTTAATAAGCTATAATAATAGCAAAAATGCTGCCATTTAGTGGCATACAAAAAGTGGCTGTTGTACTCCATTTGTGCCCCACTGGTGCCAAGCTATTTCCAGCACCTCTGCATTACACCCTCCTGCTCTGTTTTTAATAAGCTATAATAATAGCAAAAAATGCTGCCATTTAGTGGCATACAAAAAGTGGCTGTTGTACTCCATTTGTGCCCCACTGGTGCCAAGCTATTTCCAGCACCTCTGCATTACACCCTCCTGCTCAGTTTTTAATAAGCTATAATAATAGCAAAAAAGCTGCCATTTAGTGGCATACAAAAAGTGGCTGTTGTACTCCATTTGTGCCCCACTGGTGCCAAGCTATTTCCAGCACCTCTGCATGACACCCTCCTGCTCTGTTTTTAATAAGCTATAATAATAGCAAAAAATGCTGCCATTTAGTGGCATACAAAAAGTGGCTGTTGTACTCCATTTGTGCCCCACTGGTGCCAAGCTATTTCCAGCACCTCTGCATTACACCCTCCTGCTCTGTTTTTAATAAGCTATAATAATAGCAAAAAATGCTGCCATTTAGTGGCATACAAAAAGTGGCTGTTGTACTCCATTTGTGCCCCACTGGTGCCAAGCTATTTCCAGCACCTCTGCATTACACCCTCCTGCTCTGTTTTTAATAAGCTATAATAATAGCAAAAATGCTGCCATTTAGTGGCATACAAAAAGTGGCTGTTGTACTCCATTTGTGCCCCACTGGTGCCAAGCTATTTCCAGCACCTCTGCATTACACCCTCCTGCTCAGTTTTTAATAAGCTATAATAATAGCAAAAAAGCTGCCATTTAGTGGCATACAAAAAGTGGCTGTTGTACTCCATTTGTGCCCCACTGGTGCCAAGCTATTTCCAGCACCTCTGCATTACACCCTCCTGCTCTGTTTTTAATAAGCTATAATAATATCAAAAAATGCTGCCATTTAGTGGCATACAAAAAGTGGCTGTTGTACTCCATTTGTGCCCCACTGGTGCCAAGCTATTTCCAGCACCTCTGCATTACACCCTCCTGCTCTGTTTTTAATAAGCTATAATAATAGCAAAAAATGCTGCCATTTAGTGGCATACAAAAAGTGGCTGTTGTACTCCATTTGTGCCCCACTGGTGCCAAGCTATTTCCAGCACCTCTGCATTACACCCTCCTGCTCTGTTTTTAATAAGCTATAATAATAGCAAAAATGCTGCCATTTAGTGGCATACAAAAAGTGGCTGTTGTACTCCATTTGTGCCCCACTGGTGCCAAGCTATTTCCAGCACCTCTGCATTACACCCTCCTGCTCTGTTTTTAATAAGCTATAATAATAGCAAAAAATGCTGCCATTTAGTGGCATACAAAAAGTGGCTGTTGTACTCCATTTGTGCCCCACTGGTGCCAAGCTATTTCCAGCACCTCTGCATTACACCCTCCTGCTCAGTTTTTAATAAGCTATAATAATAGCAAAAAAGCTGCCATTTAGTGGCATACAAAAAGTGGCTGTTGTACTCCATTTGTGCCCCACTGGTGCCAAGCTATTTCCAGCACCTCTGCATGACACCCTCCTGCTCTGTTTTTAATAAGCTATAATAATAGCAAAAAATGCTGCCATTTAGTGGCATACAAAAAGTGGCTGTTGTACTCCATTTGTGCCCCACTGGTGCCAAGCTATTTCCAGCACCTCTGCATGACACCCTCCTGCTCTGTTTTTAATAAGCTATAATAATAGCAAAAAATGCTGCCATTTAGTGGCATACAAAAAGTGGCTGTTGTACTCCATTTGTGCCCCACTGGTGCCAAGCTATTTCCAGCACCTCTGCATTACACCCTCCTGCTCTGCTTTTAATAAGCTATAATAATAGCAAAAAATGCTGCCATTTAGTGGCATACAAAAAGTGGCTGTTGTACTCCATTTGTGCCCCACTGGTGCCAAGCTATTTCCAGCACCTCTGCATTATACCCTCCTGCTCTGTTTTTAATAAGCTATAATAATAGCAAAAAATGCTGCCATTTAGTGGCATACAAAAAGTGGCTGTTGTACTCCATTTGTGCCCCACTGGTGCCAAGCTATTTCCAGCACCTCTGCATTACACCCTCCTGCTCTGTTTTTAATAAGCTATAATAATAGCAAAAAATGCTGCCATTTAGTAGCATACAAAAAGTGGCTGTTGTACTCCATTTGTGCCCCACTGGTGCCAAGCTATTTCCAGCACCTCTGCATTACACCCTCCTGCTCTGTTTTTAATAAGCTATAATAATAGCAAAAAATGCTGCCATTTAGTGGCATACAAAAAGTGGCTGTTGTACTCCATTTGTGCCCAACTGGTGCCAAGCTATTTCCAGCACCTCTGCATGACACCCTCATGCACATTTTGCAATGCTATTTTTATAGCAAACTCATGGAATTCCTTGCTGCATTTCATCATTAGGAGGGATAGAAAGTGAGGCTTTCTTTACTGTCCTGGTACACACAGAACACGGCCACTGTACCCACCTGCCCACTTTTGCCACGCTATTTAATTTGCCCAAAGAGCTGACACTTTGTCTGCCATCCTAAAATTGTCTGGAATACTAAGATATTGTTCCTTTGCTGCCAAGCAAGGTACAACACATGTGCATTCTACACTCCTTTCCATTTCTGGAACGCAATAATTAACTGCAGGTAGTCCAGCCAATCTTTCACGAAGGTGCAGGTGTGGATATAATGTTTCCTTCATCCAATGATGGTTCTCTCGATGTCTGACAGCTCAACAATACTACCTGTTTGCACTTAAAAAACAAGTGACGACCTGCCAATCACACTCCTGCTTACGGGTAACGGGGTGGAAGTTCAGTGTAAAAAAGCATGTGTGACTGCTGTCCCCACAGTCACAGAGGATGAAGAGCACGCAGATGCACGTGATGGGTCAGGCGGTGGTTGCACAGCCCGCTAGGCCGCATTGTAGCACAGTGAAATTCCCTTTGCAACTTATGCTTCATTTTAAGTCGTCTATTTGGTGGGATCCACAGTATGCAGCAAAACCACGCAACATGAAAAGCACTGTTTGCAGTTGGGTTCATAAATGATTCTTTCACTTTCCCAAAACAAACAATAAGAACCATGCATTAAATTGAAATAATAGAACAATCTATTCAGTTGCCTACTGCTTGCTAAGCCCTCTGCGTAGCAGCAGTAATTGTGTGTTTGTGTGTGTTTGTGTGTGTTTGTGTGTGTTTGTGTGTGTGTGTGTGTGCGAAGACAACTTACTAGTGGCGCATCACAAGAGCTTCCCAGTTATCTACCTAAACATAGACAAAACACATCACCCACCCTGAATACCCTTGTTAGCTGAAGCCTCACAGATAAGGCAGATGATAACAGTGTGAATGCAAACCACACAGCTTTGCAACACAGTCATGTAAATATTGAAAAGCAATATTCAATGCAAACATGTGTCGCTGTCCCTCTATGATTTAAACTGTACGTGACAATTTGACAGTGCAGAGGCAGCAAGTGTGATTGTCTATATAGTCGTCCTACCCAGAACAGATATGTGTTTTCATTATAAAACAAAGTGTTGCGTGCACGCATTACTGTCTGGGCACAGCCTACCGTACCCAGGTAATGGGATGTCCAGTTGCCATAAATACAGACTTTACGCTCCTATTATGGTTAACAGTATAGACAGCACCGGAAGAATGTTGGTCTGTGGCACAGGATGCTGTTCACTGGCGTTACGGTACTCCTCACCAAACTCCAAAATGACTCCCCTCACAATTGAACGAAGTGTTTCCGCAGTTTCTCCTTCCTATGTGCCGCAGCCTAACGCCAGTGTTTCGCCAACTGAGCATGCTCTGCCTGACTGTGTCATTCCTGAGGCAAAGTCTTAATTTTGGGCTACAGCGCATGCTCGTTTGGACTGTGCCTGAGTCATTCTGCGACCTGCGGCTCAACACACTTACACAGGGCCCTGGTGCTTGACTCACTCTCGGGAGGCCACTAAAACTAACTGCACCCAACATCAGCCCCAGGTGTCCCCTTACACTGCAGTGGCGGTCCCCACTGACCGCAATACTGAGAGTGGCATCACGAAAATAAATATAAAGAAGCAACCTAAGTGTGACCAGACTCTTCCTCCACGTGGAGTCCCTGAAGGTAATGCACCAACACAACACCTGTGGGGCTTCACACTGACTGAGAAAAGCCTCTTTGCACTCTGTGCCGGGTCTAAGTCCTGTGTTGTGCCTAGACAGCATGCTGAAGCGGATAGTCTTTCTTTCAGAAACTGTATTTCATGCTACTGAGCATGCTCAGGCACTTACTGAATCAGAGGCTAGGTCGGGTAATGAACTCTTTGGCCCTGCCTCTGATGTGGGGAGCCCATATAGACCACAGGGAATCAGGTGTCCTGACAATTTGGCCAGGCTACTCCCAACAGGCTTGCAGAAGGCCGCCCCTATGACTTGTCACCTCATTGTTGTTGGTCAGACGATGACTGTTGAGGTGTTTTGGTTGTGGCAGCCATGAGGTCATCATTCAAGTGGCGGTTCAAAATAGGACGCTAGTTATGCCACTCATGATGTGTCACTCTGCTTTTGTCTCCAGGAGGTGCATTGTGGTCCACCCTGGTTTGGGACGGCCCCAGGTTATAAAAGGGGCTGGAGCCAAGAAGAAGGTGCCCAGTCTTCTATTATGCTCCGAAAGAGCACACCTCCATGTGTTGAACCTATTGCGGCTTTAGGCCAGAGGTAGGCAGGGATAGGTTATCAATGCAGTCCGCCACCACAGTTGGTAACGCAGAACGTTTAAGAACAGCTCCTGTCCTACCAGTCCTGCTAGTGCAGCACAGTGGCTTAAACAGGCCTGCTGCTGCTGATGTGCCTGCTGTCCACAGGTGTGTCCCCTACGCACAAGGACTGCGTAACCAATGGCCCCTGTGTTCTTAACAGGGAGTTCCGGGGCTGAGTGGTCATGTGGACCCTGTCACGCTAACAGGGCTCCAAGTCTCCATATCCGAGTTGCGTCTAACTCGGTTCAGGCTACTATTTGTTTGAGAGTCAACCTGCTCTGTATCCTCCACCTAACCTTCCAGTTGCCAACCTCTCCTTTTCCATCTGTGTGCACGGTGGACACTGAATGGCGATTGGGATATCTACCTTTCTCTTTCTTTTCTTCTTAATATTTTTGATATAGCGGTAACATAGTATATACCACCTTATCCAAATCTGCCAGTCCCACCATACCAGATGTTGTTTCTTCAGCAAATGTTAATGTTGCTTAACCACCAAACCCACGGACACAGACTTTTTTACCCTTTCCAACACACCTGTTCCCCTTTCCACCAGCATCTGTCCTTTTTCAACTCAGTTTGTACTCAACGCCGTCTCAGCACAGCAGCCAGCCCTCGATCCTTCAGATGTGGACAAGTAAGACCATTTCCTCCTATCGATCAAAAAGTGTTGAGATTCACTCTGTGCACCACTGGTGTTTAGTGGAAAAGCAGATGTAAGATTACGTACCACCTTCTGCTGATACTCCTGCATACGTGCGTCCATTTCTATGGCAGGAGTTATTTCGCAAAATTTTGTGTTGTACCGGGGATCTAACAGTGTGGCAACCCAGTAGTCAGCATGACTTGGAATTCGTACAATCCGAGGGTCATGTTGTAGGTAGTGCAGCAAGAATGCGCTCATGTGTCTTGAGCATCCAGGAGGACCAAGTCCTTGGTGTGTTGGTGGCGGAGAGGTGAGAATCATGCCTCCTTCCTCTGCCCTCTCCCCACAACCTCGCACAACCAAAATGTGAGCAAGCTCTCACTAATCTGCTGAGTATTCCATGCCCATCGCCAGTTCGTCCTCCATTTCTTCTTGGGCTCCTGCACCTTCCTCAACTGTTTTGCTGATACTATGCTCCCTTGATAATCCCTCTCCCCCACCGTACCATGACTGCCGCCAAGGTGCCGCTGACCATCGGGACCTTGTAGATCTTGTTATCCCTTCCACATATGACTCCTCCAGTACTTCCTCCCTTCCTCTTGGACCAACACCTGACTCCGAATAATACTTACAGTGTGTTCCATCATGTAGATGACCAAAATTGTCATGCTGACAATGTCATCGCCATTGTTAAACATCTGCGTCGACATTTATAAACTGTGTAGAACGGTGCATATGTCCTTGATCTGACACCACTCCAGCAGCGTGATCTGCACCACCTCTGGATCAAGTTAGCCCAGGGTATACGTCATAACGTATTTCAGCTGGGCTCTGCGGTGCTGCCACAGACGCTGCAACATGTGCAGATTAAAATTCCTGCGTGTCGGAACATCGTATTTCTGACGTTTAACCGCCAGACCTTAAGACTTCAGGAGCGATGAAAGTTGTTGAGCTACTGGGTGCGAATGATGGAAGTGAGCACATAGTGAGCGTGCCCGCTGTACAAGGCCATGTAGGCCGGGATGTTGTTTTAAAAATTGCTGGAGAATCAGATTAAACACGTGAGCCATACAAGTCACGTGTGTCACATGGGCCTCACGAAGGCACGCTGCCATGTTTGCATCATTGCCGCACACGGCTGTTTAGTCACCGCCGTAGTCCGCTACGTCAATTTGTACTCTTGTCGCAAGGTGACAACGTGTTCCTTTCAGGTGGTGGGTATCTCACAGATGAAGTACCATCATTCAGCTGCAACCAATGGGAAGACACAACACCCTTTTTTAGGCCCCTCCTGTCTGAAGACCACTGCTAGACATAGCTATGAGCCTCTGGTTACTGTTACCCCCAGTTCAGTTTTATGAGTTTGTGTGCTTGTTACGTGACTACTTTTCCTGCTTGATGTTTAGGTACCTTGTTGGCCGATTTGCATTTCACCTCTGCTTGTTTTCTGATTAAGTCCTGTCCCTCCCATTCTGTTCCTCTTCCTCAATTAATGTTTTGACCCTGCATGACTACTATTCTATGGAACTGCAGCCTTCCACAGGTATTGATCAACTTGGGCCCTGTGTCATTCAACATCACTGTATAGGGATTAAAGGGTTTCAGGGTTCTGGGGGTCCAGCTTGGTGAGTGGGTTCCCTCTAGCCTATCCTTTACAGCCCGTCTGAGTGTGTCGATCCAGGCAGGCGTTACACCGTGCCCTCGACAGAAGGACATGTAGGCCGGGATAGTGTTTTAAAAATTGCTGGAGATTCGGATTCAACACGTGAGCCATACAAGGCACGTGTGTCACATTGCCCTGAAGAAGGGCCGCAGACTGTTTAGCATCATTGTCGCACCCGGCATTCCCTGGCTGCTGGTTGAGTGGAGACAACCATTGATGAAACTTGGTCTCACTCTACAGAGCTAACCGTCCACAATTCCTCAGCGGTGTCTCACATTTCCCCTACATTTCAAAGTAAACATTTGACCGCCTGATGGCCTTGAGCTCTGCTGCCAGCATAGTAAGGAGGTGTGTGGGATTCCTTGGGCGCAGTTACAAGGAAGGGTGGCCTGACCACACAGGGTTTGGGCTGAGGTGCAGGAACAACACGAGGTTGATGAGGCAGAAGCAGTGGAGGAACTTGTACATACAGAGGAAGGATTTAAACACACAACTCGTGGGGACGGAAAGACTTGTACAGCAGACACTTCTCCATCTATCACCATAGTTACCCAGTGCCCAGTCAGCGACATGTAACACCCCTGTCCATGCTTACTGTTCCAAGTATCTGTGGTGAAATGCACCCTGTCACACACAGAGTTTCTCAAGGAAGCGGTGATGTTGTGTGCGACCTGCTGTGTTAGCGCGGGCATCCCTTTCTTGGAGAAGGAGTGCCAAATGGCCATCGGGCATAAGGTCTCGAAAATCCTCGGTGACAAAAGGGTGTAAAGGCAGCCTTTCTGTAGCTAACAAGTTTGAGATGCCGAAACTAAACCTCTTTGGCATGTCATGCACTTTGAAAATCATGTAAAAAACAGCGAGGGGACTCCAACCACAGTCTCCCTCGTTGCCACTAATTGGGCCACACACACCCCACTTGACTGTCATCAGTTGATCCCCCTTTTCAAAATGAAAAAGATGCTTTGCATGAAGCACTCTCAAAAATACGCGTGCCTTTCGCGTCCCCTGGCTGACCCAGGGGAAGAAAAGTCCTCTGAGAGCCATGACTTGTTCATCTTGGTTTTTTTAGAAACACAGCGAGGGGACTCCAACCACAGTCTCCCTCGTTGCCACTAATTGGGCCACACACACCCCACTTGACTGGCATCAGTTGGAAGCACTCTCAAAAATACGCGTGCCTTTCGCATCCCCTGGCTGACCCAGGGGAAGAAAAGTCCTCTGAGAGCCATGACTTGTTCATCTTGTTTTTTTTAGAAACACAGCGAGGGGACTCCAACCACAGTCTCCCTCGTTGCCACTAATTGGGCCACACACACCCCACTTGACTGGCATCAAGTGATCCCCCTTTTCAAAATGAAAAAGAGGCTTTGCATGAAGCACTGTCAAAAATACGCATGCCTTTCGCGTCCCCTGGCTGACCCAGGGGAACAAAAGTCCTCTGAGAGCCATGACTTGTTCATCTTGGTTCTTTTAGAAACACAGCGAGGGGACTCCAACCACAGTCTCCCTCGTTGCCACTAATTGGGCCACACACACCCAACTTGACTGTCATCAGTTGATCCCCCTTTTCAAAATGAAAAAGATGCTTTGCATGAAGCACTCTCAAAAATACGCGTGCCTTTTGCGTCCCCTGGCTGACCCAGGGGAAGAAAAGTCCTCTGAGAGCCATGACTTGTTTATCTTGGTTCTTTTAGAAACACAGCGAGGGGACTCCAACCACAGTCTCCCTTGTTGCCACTAATTGGGCCACACACACCCCACTTGACTGGCATCAGTTGGAAGCACTCTCAAAAATACGCGTGCCTTTCGCGTCCCCTGGCTGACCCAGGGGAAGAAAAGTCCTCTGAGAGCCATGACTTGTTCATCTTGGTTTTTTTAGAAACACAGCGAGGGGACTCCAACCACAGTCTCCCTCGTTGCCACTAATTGGGCCACACACACCCCACTTGACTGGCATCAGTTGATCCCCCTTTTCAAAATGAAAAAGATGCTTTGCATGAAGCACTCTCAAAAATACGCGTGCCTTTTGCGTCCCCTGGCTGACCCAGGGGAACAAAAGTCCTCTGAGAGCCATGACTTGTTCATCTTGGTTCTTTTAGAAACACAGCGAGGGGACTCCAACCACAGTCTCCCTCGTTGCCACTAATTGGGCCACACACACCCCACTTGACTGGCATCAGTTGATCCCCCTTTTCAAAATGAAAAAGATGCTTTGCATGAAGCACTCTCAAAAATACGCGTGCCTTTCGCGTCCCCTGGCTGACCCAGGGGAAGAAAAGTCCTCTGAGAGCCATGACTTGTTCATCTTGGTTTTTTTAGAAACACAGCGAGGGGACTCCAACCACAGTCTCCCTCGTTGCCACTAATTGGGCCACACACACCCCACTTGACTGGCATCAGTTGATCCCCCTTTTCAAAATGAAAAAGATGCTTTGCATGAAGCACTCTCAAAAATACGCGTGCCTTTCGCGTCCCCTGGCTGACCCAGGGGAAGAAAAGTCCTCTGAGAGTCATGACTTGTTCATCTTGGTTCTTTTAGAAACACAGCGAGGGGACTCCAACCACAGTCTCCCTCGTTGCCACTAATTGGGCCACACACACGACACTTGACTGGCATCAGTTGATGCCCCTTTTCAAAATGAAACAGATGCTTTGCATGAAGCACTCTCAAAAATATGCGTGCCTTTCGCCTCCCCTGGCTCACCCAGGGGAAGAAAAGTCCTCTGAGAGCCATGTCCACATTGTCAGTGGACAGACACTTGTGCTTATCTGCCAGCAGACCCCCAGCAGCACTGAAGACAGGTTCCGAGAGAACGCTGGCTGCAGGACACGACAAGTTCCCCAAGGCGTACGTGGCAAGCTCAGGCAATTTATCCAGATTGGAAGCCTAAAATGAGCAGGGCTCAAGTTGCACAGTAATGGCATCGATGTTTCCTTGCATATACTCATATATCTGTGTCTCCTCCTCTTTTTCCTTGTCCAGCTCTTTTGTTTTCGCATGAGTATATGTCCTTGTCACTTTCCCATGTGTTTGTGTTGTGTTGTGAGTTGTTTGTCACCTTTTGGACACCTTTGAGGGTGTTTTCTAGGTGTTTTTATGTGTTTGTGATTGCCTGCCATTGTTTCCTATGCGGTTCGAGTGGTTCGCCGAACCGGTTCGCCGAACCGAATTCGAACGAGACCTCCGTTCGGCGAACCGAACTCGAGCCGAACCGCGGCCGGTTCGCTCATCTCTAGTCACCACTGCAGCCAAGACACTGAGACTGGAGCAGCAGCAAAGAGCATGCGTTGAACTCTGGGAAGGTGAGTAATATCTTTTTTTACATGACAGTCAGTGTTTTTGGTCCACTTTTCTAAAAGTGAGAAGCCTTTTAAATGAAGCATATCCCTGTACACTTTGACACTTTTCAATCAATGCTGACAGACTGTGTAGGAACTTGTTTATTTATCATCGGCATGGTAGCTGTTGTCATTCAATTAAAGCACCAATCCAGGGTTTCATTTTATTTCACTGCTTGAGTGTTGCTTCTAATCTAAGTCCCCTATCTCTACTCTTGTGTTCACCCTCCGGTATCTTCATCTTTTATCTGTGCAGCTCCCATAAGTCTTCTCCAGTTTGCTTCAGACACCATTTTTTCCCTGGTGCTTGATTATTGTTTTATGGTGTCTGAAGCTACTTACCTCTGGGAGTCCAAGCCCTGGTTGTTTCCGTGCATTAGGAACTGAGGAGTACTATGGATATGACGGTAGGCTGAAATTTAAAATTATTTCTTTTCTCCAGTTTTCAACCTTACCGCTATTCCAGTGTTTCAGGGAGCATGCATGAGGACATTCATTCTTCAATACAAATCTATGCGAGCCTTATTCTCGCTCTCATAGACTTGAATTGAGAGCTTGTGATGTAACTTCTAACTTCCTGCCATCAGAAGTACTGTAGCAGTCAAATAATGAGGCTGAGGGACCAGAGTGACAACAAAAAAAGAGGAGTATAAGAGTAGGAGCATTGGTCTAAAGGCCGCTTTACACGCTGCAACATCGCTCAAGTGATCTCGTTGGGCTGACAGAATTTGTGACGCACATCCGGCCGCTTTAGTGAAGTCGTTGCGTGTGACACCTATGAGCGATTTCGAATCGTCGTAAAAACGTTCAAAATCGCTCATCGGTGACATGCCCCCCTATTCTCGATTATCGCTGCTGCTGCGTGTACGATGTAGTTCATCGCTCCTGCGGCAGCACACACCGCTATGTATGACACTGCAGGAACGAGGAACCTCACCTTACCTGCAGCCGCCCGCAATGAGGAAGGAAGGAGGTGGGCGGGATTTTACGCCCCGCTCATCTCCGCCTCTCCGCTTCTATTAGGCGGCCACTTAGTGACGTCGCTGTGACGCCGAATGAACCGCCCCCTTAGAAAGGAGGCGGTTCGCCGGTCACAGCGACGTCGGTAGGCAGGTAAGTAGTGTGACGGACTGAGCAATGTTGTGCGCCACGGGCAGTGATTTGCCCGTGACGCACAACCGATGGGGGTGGGTACGCACGCTAGCGATATTGGTACCGATATCGCAGCATATAAAGCGGCCTTTAGATTAAAAGTACCACTCCAGTGCTGAAAAGAATGAAAACAACAAAAAAGAGCTGGGGTACTGCTTTAATCTATTCAAAAGTGACAGGTATATTTATATACAGATAGTATCAATTAATTTATTTTAGAATTTGACTAACCAACAATAAATTACTCAGTTCACTCTTGGTTAAATAAAAACTCTCCTTGCCTTGTCAAGGAAATGATGAATATATGACTGACATAAACTAGTTTACACAAACTGTATAAAACATTTATAGCCATTGTTAAATATTACCTTTTGCATCCCATCAAAGTCAGCATGTTTACAAGTCCTCTGCTCATCATTTTTATTCATATCTGTCTCTCCCTGGACTTTGTCCAGTTTTGTAATGGCCTTGTTTTTGCGAACTCTTGCCAATAATCCCATATTGTGACCAAGGATTTTTAAAAGGCACAATTACACTATCTTCCATCACCTCTACGCCCCTTATTATATATAATAAAAGCTAAATCTCTGCTTCTGCAGTTTATTGTCAATAGAGCTGATGTCTAAAGGTTATACGCCTTTTTGTATTCAACACAAGTATACACTTAGACTTATCGATTTTGAATATCATTTACCATTTATAAAATTAGACCCTCATGCGAGTCACATTTTATTGGACAACATTTTGGCCTTGTATAACTGCTAAATGAAACATAATACACAATTCAAGGTCAACAACAATTATGTTTAGTGATTGATACATCCACAGACATTTGCTCTAAAATACTAGCGTTTTACAACCATTTAAATTTTCTATTACTATGGAAAGAATTTTAAGCAACTTTTGATTTTTAATAAAAGTGTTGCGGTTTCTTGTTTTTTCTGTCTTCTACCAACAAAAATCTTTATGATTGTACTTTTTGGCTAAAGCGTTCTTTACACGCTACGATATATCGAACAAGATGTCGGTGGGGTCACGTTGTAAGTGACGCACATCCGGCATCGTTAGTGATATTGTAGCGGGTAACAGCTATGAACGAGCAGAAATACCTTCTCGTTCATCATTGACACGTCGCTCATTTTCTAAAAATCGCACGTCCTGTTGTTCATCGTACCCGGGGCAGCACACATCGCTCCATGTGACACCCCGGTAGCGATTAACTGCAGCTTACCTGCGGCTGCTGGCAATGCTGAAGGAAGGAGGTGGGCGGGATGTTTACGTCCCACTCATCTCCGCCCCTCTGCTTCTATTGGCCGGCCGCTGTATGACGTCGCTGTGACGCCGAATGTCCCTCCCCCTTCAGGATGTGGATGTTCGCCGCCCACAGCGAGGTCATTTAGAAGGTAAGTACGTGTGACGGGGGTTTACAGCATTGTGCGACACAAACGATGGGGGCGGGTGAGATCGCAAATGCGATCGCACGAGAAATTGTAAGGTGTAGAGCAGGCTTTAGGTTGTTAGATGTTACATATGCCTCATTTAGGGTGGACACAGACAATGCAGTGCAAAGATTGTCCCTGGATTCCCTCCCCAAAATATCATCAAAGTTTTCTAAATTTATACATGCTTTTAAAAAGTTTTTTGTTAAGGCATTGTTTCAGGAATTTATATGGGCAATTGGAATGGTGCACAATAAAGTGCTGTAAATGTTTTTATGTCACCATATCCCAAGAAACATAACATTTTGTTTTTGTCAAGTCTCATTCACATTTTCTACTGATAAGTATCACAAGTTTTTTTCTCTGCATGTATTATTACAGTCATACGAAGTTTGTATACAAAATATATTAAAGCAATCTCTGTCTTACAACCATTCAAATTACATGCCACCCCTAGCTATGATACGTCAAATGGGCCAAAAAAAAATAAATCCTAATATACTCCACTGCTAACCTTGGACCCAAGTGTCATTAGCATAGAGAGCATCAGATGCCATACCCTAGTGTGACTCTGGCCTAATAAAGAAGATTGTAAAGTTACGGAAGTGGCCAGAGATGATGTGCAACTAACGACAGAAAGAAGAGGACAAGATGGTGAGGAGTTCAGGTGGTCATCCGGAGAGGCGAGTATTGGGTACACAAAGTGATCCGTCTGCCCCATTGCTTGCGATCCAGTCCTATTATGTCCACTCATATTCTGGTCATGCTCTGCATCTCAAAGACTTTTGGCTGCATTCAGGTACTGGTATTCAGTTAAGGGGCCAGATATGTAGTACGCAATGGTGGACTGTAGGGTGGGTGGTGAACAGGGGTTTTGTTTTGTATTTTTTTTCCCCAGCCCTGTTCCAACTTACATGTATATCTGGGGTAAGAACAAAGCTACACAACATATATACATAGATAAAAGTGTGTGTGTGCATATATACACACACACACACACACACACACACACACACACACGTATACAGTGGGGGAAAAAAGTATTTAGTCAGCCACCAATTGTGCAGGTTCTCCCATTTAAAAAGATGAAAGGGGCCTGTTATTGACATCATAAGTAGAGCACACCTATGAGAGACAAAACGAGAAAAAAAATTCAGAGAATCACCTTGTCTGAAGTGGCAAGATTTTTTTTGCAAATTATGGTGGAAAATAAGTATTTAGTCATCTAAAAACGTGCAAGATATCTGGCTCTCACACACCTGTAACTTCTTCTTTAAGAGGATCCTCTGTCCTCCACTCCCTACCTGTAGTAATGGCACCTGTTTGAACTTGTTATCAGTATAAAAGACACCTGTCCACAATTGGTTGCTGACTAAATACTTTTTTCCCCACTGTATATACAGTTGTGCTCAAAAGTTTACATACCACGGCAGATTTGTTTTGCTTTCTTGGCCTTTTTTCAGAGAATTTGAATGATAAAACAAAATATTTTTTGCCACTCATGGTTAGTGGTTGGATGAAGCCATTTATTGTCAAACTACTGTGTTTTCTCTTTAGAAATCTTAATGACAGCCAAAAACATCCAAATAACCCTGATCAAAAGTTCACATACCCCAGTTCTGAATAACTTGTATTGCCCCCTCTAACATCAATGATAGCTTGAAGTCTTTTGTGGTAGTTGTAAATGAGGCTTTTTAGTTTCTCAGATGGTAAAGCTGCCTATTCTTCTTGGCAAAAAGCCTCCAGTTCCTGTCAATTCCTTTGTTGCATGAACTGCGCGCTTGAGTTCTCTCCAGAGTTGTTCAATGATATTGATGTCAGGAAACTGAGATGGCCACTCCAGAACCTTCACTTTGTTCTGCTGTAGCAAATGACAGGTCAACTTGGCCTTGTGTTTTGGATCGTTGTCATGTTGGAATGTCCAAGTACATTCCAAGTGCAGCTTCTGGGCTGATGAGTGCAAATTTGCCTCCATTATTTGCTGATAAAGTGCTGGATTCATCTTTCCTTCAACTTTGACCAAATTTCCTGTGCCTTTGTAGCTCACATATCCCCACATCATCAGATAATCCACCTCCATGCTTTACAGTAGGAATGGTGTTCCTTTCATGTTGACACATCCATAGTTAAAGTTTATGGTTGTGGTCAAAATGTTCGATTTTGGTCTCATCACTCCAAATTACTTTGGCAAGAAGTTTGGAGGCTTGTTTTTGTGCTGTTTGGCGTATGGTAGGCGACATACTTTTGGGCATTTGTGCAGTAATGGCTTTATTCTGGTGACTCAACCATGAAGCCCATTTTTCTTCAAGTGCCTCCTTATTGTGCATCTAGAAACAGCCACACTGCTAGTTTTCAGGGAGTCCTGTATTTCAGCTGATGTTATTTGTGTTTTTTTCTTTGCATCCCGAACAATTTTCCTGGCAGTTGTGGCCAAAAATTTTTGTTGGTCTACCTGATTGTAGTTTTGGTTTTTACAGAGCCCCTGATTTTACATTTGGTAATCACAGTTTGAACACTGCTAACTGGCATTATCCATGCCTTGAATATATTTTTGTATCCCTTTCCTGTTTTATACAGTTTAACTATCTTTTCCCATAGATCACTTGCCAATTATTTTGCTTTCCCCAAGCCTAATAATCTAGAAACGTCAGTGGCTGGATGAAGGATGCAAGAGTCTGTCTGGATCCCAGAAAGTAATTCAGCTTTTATGTACACACACTAATTACAAGCAAACAGGTCACAGGTGAGGATGTTACCTTTATTAGCCATTCAAACCTTTTTGGGTCAACTTCTTTGCATGTTATCAGGCCAAAATCACCAGGGTATGTGAACTTTTGATCAGGGTCATTTGGATGTTTTTGGATGTCATTATGATTTAAAAAGAGAAAACACCGTAGTTTGATAATAAATGGCTTCACCCAACCACTATCCATGAGTTGTAAAAAAGATTTTGTTATCATTCATATTCTCTGAAAAAAGTCCAAGAAAGCAAAAAATTGCTGCATTATGTAAACTTTTGAGCACAACTGTATATACTGTATATATTCAGAGAGGTTTATGTGCCTCTGTTCTGAGTCCAGCAGCCTTTTTATTCTTTCAGAGGCTGCTCCTCAGATACCCGGATTTCCGGCCCATATTAGTCGTAGGATGCCCGCTCAGGTTTTGAAACGTCCAGTATCCGAGTGGAGCTCCCACAGCCTCCACTCACTCACCTCCAGCCAGTTGAATCCAACTCACACTTTCCTCAGCTGGGTTCCTTCCAGGGGCTTCAATTTCTATGAGCTTAGCAGCCGCTCCACTCTGGCTCAGAGGCTGCTTCTCACACAGACACTGACTTTCTCTCTCTGACCTACCATTTGCTAGAAAACCTCATTAAGACACATGTGTCAGACACACCCACAGATGGGATATGTGGATGGCTAGTCCCACCCATCTCACCAGCCATCCGTGAACCTGTCTCTATGACTACTATAGCAACATTTATAGCACTACAAGTACCAGCCCGTACCTCCAGGTTCACATCACTTGTGTGGTAGATACATCCATTAACAATGTAGCCGGTCACCTTCTTACAATTTGTATGGATACATATAAATAAATATATATAATCATATAAGGAATTATATATAAGCCTAGATAAGTATAAATACACATAAAAGTTTAGGGTCACTTAGATATTTACTTATTTTTGAAAGGAAAGCACATTTTTTTTCAATGAAGCTAACATTAAATAAAACAGAAATACATTATACATTGTTAATGTGGTAAATTACTATTTTACCGGCAAATGTCCGGTTGTTAATGCAATATTTACATAGGTATTGTTACGGGGGGCTGTCTGATAACCTAAAGGAGTATCAGACAGTCAGGGTCCACCGTGCAAAGACTTTGCTGCAGACTATGGCAGAGTGCAATACCTCTGTTAACTCACAGAAGGATATAATAAGTAAGTAAAGCAATTTCTCCCTTACTTGGAGGGTGTGTGGAATGATCTCTGTTAATAATCACAGAGACAAAGGCAATGTGTGCGAAATGGCACCTACCTAGGTCCGCTCTTCTAGTGGTGCAAAAGAGACGAACAGCAGCGTAAGCCGCACAAAGCTCCTACCTGCGTTCGCTCCACTAGTGTGCGAGGACACGAACCACTAGATATGGCACCTGCCTAGGTCCGCTCTTCTAGTGGTGCAAAAGAGACGAACAGCAGCGTAAGCCGCACAAAGCTCCTACCTCTGTTCGCTCCCCTAGTGTGCGAGGATACGAACAACTGCCAGACGCAGTATAAGGAACGTTACCCTAGCGGCAACGTCCACCTACGAGTAGAATCACAAGGCCCAGCCAGACCATGTGCCTCAGGCACCTGCCTATGTCCGCTCCCCTAAGAGGTAAGGATACGGACAGCAGCCGAAGCTGTAAGGTATAAGAACGCTACCCTGCCGGTAGCGCTCACCTAGCATAGACAGAGGAATGCCTAGAGGAACGCGCACAGAGCGTCTACTCATATGCATGAACCAAGAGGACTGAGCACCATGCGGCGTGTGTCAGGGTCTTATATAGACTCTGTGCCTCATCCAAGATGGAGGACCCCAGAGCCAATCCGCTGCCAGAACGACAGGAGTGACGTCATGCTGGCCTATCACCGAGCAAGACGTCACAAGCACATGACCAGCGACCAATCGGCATAGAAGGTGTCAGAGACATGTGACCTCGTGTCAGCGATGATGTCACCCGCACATGTGCAATGGCTCCAAGATTGGACTTAGTCTCCAGCGCTCGCACATGTGCAGTAGCAAGAAATCTGGACTTAGTCTCCAGCGCTCGCACATGTGCAGTAGCAAGAAATCTGGACTTAGTCTCCAGCGCTCGCACATGTGCAGTAGCAAGAAATCTGGACTTAGTCTCCAGTGCTCGCAGCAACCGTAACAGTACCTCCCCCTCAAGGGCCCCCCTCCCGGCGACGCAGGTAATCGGCAACTAAGTCGGGAGCATGGACAGCCTCCTCAGGCTCCCAAGAGCGATGTTCCGGACCATAGCCCTCCCAATCTATCAAGAAGAACCTGCGCCCTCTAACCATCTTAGAACCAACTATGGCTCGTACCTCATAGCTAGAGCGAGAGGAATCAGAGGCAGGAGAGTGCACTTCACGAGCGTGAGGTAAAATAGCCGGCTTTAGCAGTGAGACATGGAATTTGTCATGAATCCTAAGATGGACAGGTAACTTCAATTGATAGACTACAGGATTTACCTGTCGAAGAACCTCATAAGGACCCAGGAAGCGAGGAGCAAATTTGACAGAGCTCACTCTAAGTCTCACGTGTTTTGCAGAGAGCCACACAAAGTCCCCTGGAGAAAAGACAGGAGCCGGGCGACGAAACCGATCGGACACCGTCTTCATACGGTCCTTAGCTGCTTGGATCGACTCTTGAGTCCGATCCCAAACCTCTCTGGCATTAGTTGCCCAGTCGGCCACAAGAGGAGGAGGTGCAGCAGCGGGAAACGGTACTGGTACCCTAGGGTGTTGCCCATTATTGAGTACGAACGGTGTCTGCCCAGTGGCCTCAGCCAGCGAATTGTTAAGGGAAAATTCTGCCCAGGGTAGGAGGGAGGACCAGTTATCGTGGTTCTCAGCAACAAAGTGTCGAAGGTATATAATCATAGATTGATTGGTACGTTCAACCAAACCATTAGTCTCCGGATGGTATGCCGAAGAGAGATTCAACTCAATTTGCAGAAGGCTACAAAGATCTCGCCAGAAACGGGAAGTAAATTGCGGGCCTCTATCACAAATGATACGATCTGGCATCCCGTGAAGCCTAAAGACATGCTTGAGGAATAGTTTGGCTAGTACCCTGGAAGATGGGATTCTCGATAACGGTACGAGATGAACCATCCGGGAGAAATGGTCCGTAATGACCCACACAAATCTATGTCCCTGTGAACATGGAAGATCACCCACAAAGTCCATGCCTACCACCTCCCATGGTCTATCTGGCACTGGTAAAGGATGCAAGAGCCCAGCCGGTCTCTGCCGTAATGGACGGTTGCGAGCACACGAGTAGCAGGAACTGACATATCTCTTGACGTGGCTGGCTAAGTGTGGCCACCAATACCACCTCTCCAGTAACTCTCGTGTCCGCCTAATACCAAAATGCCCACCCACCTTTGAGGTGTGGGCCCATGACAGTATATCATTCTGTCGATCAGGCGGAACAAAGGTCTTGCCCGGTGGGATTTGGTCTAACGTCACAGGGGAGAGCGTATGAAAAACCCTGGAGGGAAGGATAAGACGAGGTTCGTCAATCTCTTCCTGGGTAGAAAGCATAGAGCGAGACAGGGCGTCTGCCTTGTTATTCTTACTCCCAGACAGATAGTTGATGGAGAAGTGAAAGCGGGAGAAAAACAAGGACCAGCGGGCTTGGCGAGGATTCAGACGCTGAGCGGTTTGTAAGTACGTCAGATTCTTATGGTCTGTATAGACCTGGAAAGGATGTTTCGCTCCTTCCAGCAAGTGACGCCACTCCTCCAAGGCTAATCTCAAGGCGAGCAGTTCCCTATCCCCAATGGTATAGTTTCTCTCTGCCGGTGAAAAGGTTTTAGCAAAGAAGAAACACGGCCTTTTTCTACCTGCACCGTTCTTTTGATACAAGACCGCACCAGCACCCACTGAAGAGGCATCAACCTCTAAGAGGAAGGGCTTACTCTCATCGGGTCTTTGAAGAACGGGAGCAGTTGAAAAGTGTCTTTTTACTGCCTCAAAAGCCTGAGATGTCTCAGTAGACCAGGCTTTGGGATTAGCACCTTTCTTAGTCAAGGCCACCAAAGGGGCCACCAAAGTAGAAAAATGGGGTATGAACTGCCTGTAATAATTTATGAATCCTAAGAAGCGTTGCACCGCCTTCAAGGAATGAGGTTCGGACCATTGCAGGACAGCAGAGAGCTTCGCAGGATCCATAGCCAGACCCTCTTGTGAGATAATGTAACCCAAAAAAGGCAATGAGGACTGCTCGAATACACATTTCTCGAGTTTAGCAAACAATGAGTGCTCCCTTAAACGGGAAAGGACACGAACGACATCCTGACGATGAGTCTCCAGATCAGGAGAAAAAATCAGGATGTCGTCCAGATACACCACTACTGAGGATAACAGTAAATCCCTGAACACATCGTTTACAAAGTCCTGAAATACTGCGGGTGCATTACATAACCCAAAAGGCATGACGAGGTATTCATAGTGACCGTCTCGGGTGTTAAAAGCGGTCTTCCATTCGTCACCCTTTCGAATTCGTACCAAGTTATACGCACCCCGCAGATCCAACTTCGTAAAAACTTGAGCTCCTCTCAGTCTGTCAAAGAGCTCCGAAATTAAAGGTAATGGGTATTTGTTCTTTATTGTGATTGCGTTGAGACCCCTGTAATCTATGCAGGGACGCAAATCACCCTCTTTCTTCCGAACAAAGAAAAACCCAGCTCCCGCGGGAGAGACAGACTTACGAATGAACCCCTTCTCTAAGCTCTCTCTTATATAGGTCGACATGGCCTCCGACTCAGGTATCGACAGGGGGTAAACCCTGCCTTTAGGTGGAACCGAACCTGGGATAAGGTCTATGGCACAGTCATACGGCCTATGGGGTGGAAGAACCTCAGCACCCTGTTTGGAGAACACGTCAGCGAAATCCAAATAGGGTGTAGGTATGGGAGAGAGATCAGTTGATGCAACCGCAACGACCTTAGGTGGTAAGGGAAGACATCGGGACTGACATTTCGAACCCCAACTAATAATGCTGTCAGACTCCCAGTCAATGTGAGGAGCATGAGTCCGAAGCCATGGAAGACCCAGAAGGACGTCGTCTATACCCTCAGGCAAAACAAGAAAAGAAATCTCCTCTATGTGACCCTGAGACAGGGAAAGGCGCAAGGGAACTGTCCTCAATGTAATGGAGTCAGACAACATAGTTCCATTAACAACACGGACAGGAATAGGCGCCTCTAACATGATAGAGGGAATATTGTGTCCCTTTACAAATCCTGAGGACACAAAAATCCCGTCAGCTCCGGAATCCACAAAAGCCATAATAGGCCATGTATTCTCAGATAACGAGAGCTGACCTGGGATACAACACTTAGAGGGTGCAGAAGATGTCTCTAGTAACCCCCCTCTAATGGTTACTAGGCCAGGGAGTTTCCCTGACGACTAGGACACTTGTTGGCATAGTGCCCAGCTTGACGACATACGTAACATATAGGAGGACCAGACTTGCGTAGTCTGGAGGACGTATGACCTAACTCCATAGGAGTGGGAGATGTTTCAGATGCTGAGGAAGATGGTAGTGGACCCTCAACAACTGGAATAGCCCGATGCTTAGGGCGTGAGGAAGAGACCTCGAGTCTACGTTCCTTATGGCGTACATCGATCCTCGTTGCTACTGTGATCAAGTCCTCCAGAGAAGCAGGGACCTCACGAGTAGCAAGGGCATCCTTGACATAGCCTGCCAACCCTCTCCAGAAGATAGGAATCAACACCTTCTCTGGCCAATCTAGTTCTGCCACCAGAGTTCTAAAAGCAATGGCATAAGAACTAGTGGATAACGAACCCTGAGATAGATCTAACAGTCTCAGGGCCGCATCATGGGTAACCTGCGGACCCATGAATACCGCCTTAAGAGCATCAAGAAAGTCTTGATGTCTCAGAGTAACCACATCAGAGCGCTCCCATAGGGGAGTCGCCCATTCTAAGGCTTTGTCCTGAAGTAAGGAGATGATAAAGCCTACTCTGGACCTCTCCGTAGAGAAGCGAGAAGAGTTGACCTCTAGGTGTATCTGACACTGACTAATGAAACCACGACATGATCTGGCATCGCCAGAATATCTGTTTGGCAGAGCAAGTCGAGGATCATGTGCAGATGTCACCATGGTCTGAGGTTTATCCTCTATACTCTTGAGCCGTGACTCAAGTACTTGTATGTAACGGTGTAACTGCTGATATTCTGCCATAACTGCCAGACCCTTGGCTCAGTCCTAATGTTACGGGGGGCTGTCTGATAACCTAAAGGAGTATCAGACAGTCAGGGTCCACCGTGCAAAGACTTTGCTGCAGACTATGGCAGAGTGCAATACCTCTGTTAACTCACAGAAGGATATAATAAGTAAGTAAAGCAATTCCTCCCTTACTTGGAGGGTGTGTGGAATGATCTCTGTTAATAATCACAGAGACAAAGGCAATGTGTGCGAAATGGCACCTACCTAGGTCCGCTCTTCTAGTGGTGCAAAAGAGACGAACAGCAGCGTAAGCCGCACAAAGCTCCTACCTGCGTTCGCTCCACTAGTGTGCGAGGACACGAACCACTAGATATGGCACCTGCCTAGGTCCGCTCTTCTAGTGGTGCAAAAGAGACGAACAGCAGCGTAAGCCGCACAAAGCTCCTACCTCTGTTCGCTCCCCTAGTGTGCGAGGATACGAACAACTGCCAGACGCAGTATAAGGAACGTTACCCTAGCGGCAACGTCCACCTACGAGTAGAATCACAAGGCCCAGCCAGACCATGTGCCTCAGGCACCTGCCTATGTCCGCTCCCCTAAGAGGTAAGGATACGGACAGCAGCCGAAGCTGTAAGGTATAAGAACGCTACCCTGCCGGTAGCGCTCACCTAGCATAGACAGAGGAATGCCTAGAGGAACGCGCACAGAGCGTCTACTCATATGCATGAACCAAGAGGACTGAGCACCATGCGGCGTGTGTCAGGGTCTTATATAGACTCTGTGCCTCATCCAAGATGGAGGACCCCAGAGCCAATCCGCTGCCAGAACGACAGGAGTGACGTCATGCTGGCCTATCACCGAGCAAGACGTCACAAGCACATGACCAGCGACCAATCGGCATAGAAGGTGTCAGAGACATGTGACCTCGTGTCAGCGATGATGTCACCCGCACATGTGCAATGGCTCCAAGATTGGACTTAGTCTCCAGCGCTCGCACATGTGCAGTAGCAAGAAATCTGGACTTAGTCTCCAGCGCTCGCACATGTGCAGTAGCAAGAAATCTGGACTTAGTCTCCAGCGCTCGCACATGTGCAGTAGCAAGAAATCTGGACTTAGTCTCCAGTGCTCGCAGCAACCGTAACAGGTATAGAGAGGTGCATTTCCAACAACCATAACTCCAGTGTTCTAATGGTACATTGTGTTTGCTAACTGTGCTAAAAGGCTAATGGATGTTTAGAAATCCCTTGAAAACCCTTGTGCAAGTATGTTAGCTCAGCTGAAAACAGTTTTGCTGATTAGAGAAGCTATAAAACTGACCTTCCATTGAGCTAGAAAAAAAAGCTTACAAACGTAATAAGACTAATCAGGTAGAGTATACAGGTATATAGAGGTACAGGCTCACAAATTATCCTCAACCCTTAATAAAATATATATTTATTAGTAATTCATTAACACAATCCCAAAGACACACAAACAAAGACAAACCAAGGTCAGGTGACCCTAATACCGAAACAGGGGAACGGTACTATATAAAGATAAAATTAGATGGCAAAGGGGGGGGGATCCTGGTGACCCTCAACAGTTTAGGTGTCCCTACCTGACAACGGAGGGTGTGACACCTTAAGTCACCGGGCGCCCCCGTTCCACGTCGACTTTCCCTTTTCCTCACCCTGAGATTTAGGGAAAAGAATTCAAATAGAGGGGAGGGAAAAAAAGAAACCATTCCCAAAGGTATAATAGGGTCTAATACATTGATAAATATGTGTTTCTCAAAACCTGACTCAAGGTAACAAGACATACAACCGTAAAAGATGATACAAAAGTAATATATCTGCAGAACGTAGCTCATATGATAATCTATTACACCATAATGTGCCAGTTGAGAACCTGGAACAAAACATTTGTTGGTTCTATTAAACTCTCAAAATGGCTAGAAAAAGAGAACTTTCATGTGAAACTCAACAGTCTATTCTTGTTCTTAGAAATGAAGGATATCCCATGCGAGAAATTGCCAAGAAACTGAAGATTTCCTACAACAGTGTGCACTACTCCCTTCAGAGATGAGCACAAACAGGCTCTAAGCAGAGTAGAAAGAAAAGTGGGAGGCCCCGCTGCACAACTGAGCAACAAGACAAGTACATTAGAGTCTCTAGTTTGAGAAATCGACACCTCACAGGTCCTCAACTGGCAGCTTCATTAAATAGTACATGCAAAACGCCAGTGTCAACGTGTACAGTGAAGAGGCAATTCCGGGATGCTGGCCTTCAGGGCAGAGTGGCAAAGAAAAAGTCATATCTGAAACTGGCTAATAAAAGGAAAAGATTAATATGGGAAAAATAACACAGACATTGGACAGAGGAAGATTGGAAAAAAGTGTTATGGATAGACAAATCAAAGTTTGAGGTGTTTGAATCACACAGAAGGACATTTGTGAGACGCAGAACAACTGAAAAGATGCTGGAAGAATGCCCAATGCCATCTGTTAAGCATGGTGGAGGTAATGTGATGGGCTGGGGTTGCTTTGGTGCTGGTAAAGTGGGAGATTTGTACAAGGTAAAAGGAATTTTGAATAAAGAAGGCTATCACTCCATTTTGCAATGCCATGCCATACCCTGTGGAAAGCGCTTGATTGGAGCCAATCTCATCCTACAACATGACAATGACCCAAAGTACACCTCCAAATTATGCATGCACTATGTAGGGAAGAAGCACGCAGCTGGTATTCTATCTGTAATGGAGTGGCCAGCCCAGTCACCAGATCTCAACCTTATTGAGCTGTTGTGGGAGCAGCTTGACCGTACAGTTCGCAAAAAGTGCCCATCAAGCCAATCCAACTTGTGGGAAGGCCTTCTGGAAGCATGGGGTGCAATATCTCCAGATTACCTCCGCAAATTAACAGCTAGAATGCCAAAGAACTGCAAAGCTGTAATTGCTGCAAAGGGAGCATTCTTTGAAAAAAGCAAAGTTTGAAGGAGAAAATTATTATTTCAAGTAAAAATCATTATTTCTAACCTAGTCAATGTCTGGATTATATTTTCTATTCATTATGCAACTTATTTGATAAATAAAAGTATGATTTGTGATGGAAAAGACAAAATTGTCTTGGTGACCCCAAACTTTTGAACTCTAGTGTAAATGTACATGTATAAATAAATGTACTGTAGATTTTATATATATATATATATATATATATATATATACATATATATATATATATATATATATAAAGTTGAGTGTATGTATGTGTGTATGTATGTATATATGTGTGTATGTATGTTCCCTAAAGGAATCTGCACCATCGCATTTACAATCACAAAATTTTGCACAAACTCCCCCTGGTGACTCAGGGAATGTCATAGACTATGTTTTGACGGGAAAATTTAACCCCACGCTTTACAGTTAGTCTCCAAAAAACCTGCCTCCATTAAAGTCAATGGAACTGCGAGCTATAGGTTATTAATGGCAGATGTGAGTGGTTACTATAGGAACAAAATACATTTTTAGTATAAGAAGCTTATGTGTGAGGTAATAATATAACAGTGGGAGACAGATAAAGAGAGACACAAAGAGACAAACAGACAGACAGAGAAAGAGACAGAGAGAGACATACAGTCAAAGAGATAGAGGCAGACAGAGACAGACAGACACAGACAGACAGTGAAATAGACAGGTAGACAGGGAAAGAGACAGAGACGGGGGAAGAGACAGACAGGGGAAGAGACAAAAACAGGGAAATAGACAAAAACATGAACAGAGACAAAGACAAGGAAATAGGGAAAGAAACAGAGACAGACCTAGAAAGAGACAGATGGGGAATGAGACAGACTGGGAAAAAGACAGATGGGGAAAGAAACAGACCTGGAACGAGACAGGCAGGGAAAGAGATTGACAGACAGACACTGAGATAGAGAGAGACAGACAGACACAGAGAGAGAGAGAGAGACAGACAGACACAGAGATAGAGAAACAAACATACACAGAGATAGAGAGAGACAGACAGAGAGACTGATACAGAGACAGACAGATAGACATAGACAGACAGAGAGATAGACACAAACAGACAGACAGACATGGATAGAGACAGAGACACACATGGATAGAGACAGAGACACATGGATAGAGACAGACAGAGACAGACAGACAGAAGCAAACTCACAGAGACAGACACACAGAGACAGACACACAAAGACACATACACACACACACAGAGACAGACACACAGACAGAGATGCAGACAGACATAGAGACAGACAGAGACAAGCAGGCAGAGACAGACAGACAGACACAGGCAGACAGAAACAAACAGACAGAGACAAACAGACACAGACTAGGAGAGAGACAGAGAAACAGTTACTATCCAGGGTACTACAGCTAATATACAATGCTGGCCAAAGTATTGGCACCCCTGCAATTCTGTCAGATAATACTCAGTTTCGTCTTATAAATGATTGCAATCGCAAATTCTTTGGTATTAACTTCATTTAATTTGTCTTCAATGAAAAAAAAATAAAAAAAAATTGTCATAAAGCCAAACTGTATATAATTCCACACCAAACATAGAAAAGGGGGTGGACAAAAGTATTGGCACTGTTTGAAAAATCATGTGATGCTTCTCTAATTTGTGTAATTAACAGCACCTGTAACTTACCTGTGGCACCTAACAGGTGTTGGCAATAACTAAATCACACTTGCAGCCAGTTGACATAGATTAAAGTTGACTCAACCTCTGTCCTGTGTCCTTGTGTGTACCACATTGAGCATGGAGAAAAGAAAGAAGACCAAAGAACTGTCTGAGGACTTGAAAATCCAAATTGTGAGGAAGCATGAGCAATCTCAAGGCTACAAGTCCATCTCCAAAGACCTGAAAGTTCCTGTGTCTACGGTGCGCAGTGTCATCAAGAAGTTTAAATCCCATGGCACTGTGGCTAACCTCCCTAGATGTGGAAGGAACAGAAAACTTGACGAGAGATTTCAACGCAAGATTGTGCGGATGGTGGATAAAGAACCTCGACTAACATCCAAACAAGTTCAAGCTGCCCTGCAGTCCGAGGGTACAACAGTCTCAACCCGTACTATCCGTCGTCGTCTGAATGAAAATGGACACTATGGTAGGATACCCAGGAAGACCCCACTTCTTACCCCGAGACATAAAAAATCCAGGCTGGAGTTTGCCAAAATGTACCTGAGAAAGCCTAAAACGTTTTGGAAGAATGTTCTCTGGTCAGATGAGACAAAAGTAGAGGTTTTTGGGAAAAGCCATCAACATAGAGTTTACAGGAAAAAAAAGAGGCATTCAAAGAAAAGAACACGGTCCCTACAGTCAATCATGGCGGAGGTTCCCTGATGTTTTGGGGTTTCTTTGCTGCCTTTGGCACTGGACTGCTTTACCGTGTGCATGGCATTATGAAGTCTGAAGACTATCAACAAATTTTGCAGCACAATGTAGAGCCCAGTGTGAGAAAGCTGGGTCTCCCTCAAAGGTCATGGGCCTTCCAGCAGGACAATGACCCAAAACACACTTCAAAAAGCACTAGAAAATGGTTTGAGAGAAAGCACTGTAGACTACTAAAGTGGCCAGCAATGAGTCCAGACCTGAATCCCATAGAACACCTGTGGAGAGATCTCAAAAGGACAGTTTGGAGAAGGCACCCTTCAAATCTCAGGGACATGGAGCAGTTTGCCAAAGAAGAATGGTCTAAAATTCCAGGAGAGCATTGTAAGAAACTCATTGATGGTTACCGGAAGTGGTTGTTCGGAGTTATTTTGGCTAAAGGTTGTGCAACCAAGTATTAGGCTAAGGGTGCCAAAGCTTTTGTCTGGCCCATTTTGGGAGTTTTGTGTGAAATGATCAATGATTTGATTTTTGTTTCATTCTCTTTTGTGTTTTTTCATTGCAAGCAAAATAAATGAAGATAATAATACCAAAGAATTTGTGATTGCAATCATTTTCAAGAAGAAACTGAGTATTATCTGACAGAATTGCAGGGGTGCCAAAACTTTTGGCCAGCACTGTATATATATATATATATATATATATATATATATATATATAACTGCAATTTTTTCTTTATTAACCCACCATATTTCAGGATTATAGCAAAATGTTTTTCTTTTGTCAAACCTGTGTGCAAGATTGTTTTTTTTAGATGATCTATAGACTCAGCACTTTGAGGAATAATCACTTTTGTTTTGTCTATTTTGAACAATAGAATAAACCCACTCAAAAATTCAAGTCTACATACCTAAGAAATAATGTGATGAGATCAATTACAGGCCATCAGCAGATACTTAGGCCTTGATTCTTCAAGCAGTTTTTGCCATTTTTCTGATGTAAATATGATTGAAATGTCACAAAAATGTTACTTTTGACATTTTTATGCCTGTCCAACAATTTTTTTTAACCCAAATTAAATCAAAACAGAAATTTACTTCAGTCATGTCTATCATAATTTACACCACAATGTATTAAAGGAAATCTGTCAAGTGGTGTTTGTTATGCAATCTTAAGACAGTATGCTGTAAGGGTGGCTTTGCACGTTGCGACATTGCACGTGCGATGTCGATGGGGTCAAATCGAAAGTGACGCATATCCGGCGTCGCAGTCGATATCGCAACGTGTAAAACCTTTTTGATACGATGAACGAGCGCAAAAGCGTCGTTATCGTATCATCGCTGCAGCCTCCGACATTTCCATAATGCCGGTGCAGCGACAGGTGCGATGTTGTTCCTCGCTCCTGCGGCAGCACACATCGCTGTGTGTGAAGCCGCAGGAGCGAGGAACTTCACCTTACCTGCCGCCGGCTGCAATGAGAAGGACGGAGGTAGGCGGGATGTTTACATCCTGCTCATCTCCGCCCCTCTGCTTCAATTGGCCGCCTGCCGTGTGACGTCGCTGTGACGCCGCACGACCCGCCCCCTTAGGAAGGAGTCGCCGGCCAGAGGGACGTTGCATGGCAGGTATGTGCGTGTGAAACTACCGTAGCGATAATAATCGCTACGGCAGCTTTCACTAGATATTGCACGTGCGACGGGGGCGGGACTATCGCTGCAGCATCGGTAACACATTGTTACCGATGTCGCAGCGTGCAAAGCCCGCCTTAGTGTAAACATACAGATTGCAGCCATGTGTCTCTTATCACAAATAGTGTTTTTGTTTACCTGCAATGTTAGTTGAAGCTTCAGTGGTTTTATCATTAGTTGGACTGAGGAGCCCCTGAGCTCAAGCCTGACTCTGCCCCTTCTATGATTAGCAGCTTCTGTCTATGGAAATGTACAGTGAAAGCCTGGGATGGCTGGGGGCAGCTTGCAAACCTCTACTACATGCTAAAACTAAAATCATTTTTTTTTATTTTGTCAGAAAAGCTGCAGTTAGTAATCTAAGTGACACATCATTGGATTCAGGATTTCTTTGCCTACATCATGCCGCTCTCAGATGAGGTATCATAAACTTGCTGCCAGACTCCCTTTATAAACAGCTAAATTGCCCAAACAAAGAAAAAGAATAAATTAAAAAGTGGTTGGTTTTTTTTTGCATTTTTAGCTATATTTAATATATTACCAATTATTTCACAATAAAATTAAACTATTAGATTAAACTATTTTGCAATCAAATTCATCACTCACTTGTTTTTAATTTTTGTTTGTTTTTTTAGACATTTTGCTTACCATTAATTTGAATGGTCTTTGTTCTGATTGGATTAACTACCTGTCAATCAACCTGGATCCTATAAAGAACCAGCCTGTCTGGCCAGTTTAGCACCTAGAAAAAGCTGGTGAAACTGGCGAAGCATGTGTCTGGATTATTCTCATGACTTTAGATTTTGGGATGCTTCAATTGGGGGACATACATAGATCTAATTAAAGTACTAATCACGTATGCAAAACACAGTTTCAATAGTAGCAGTTATTTAATTGATACAGCTAGTGCTCAGCAGGTTAGAAGCGGTGGTGCCTTCATATACTGTATATGTTAACTCATTTTAGTACAGTGCCATAATGAGTTAGGAGCATGACGTTCCATATGGTCAGTAAACATGAATAATTTCTTATATATCAGTGTTATCCACTTTTAGCACAAAAAGGGGTGGTGAAGTTTACGAAATTCAGTGCAGGACTTATATAAATATATTTTATGCGCCCAGCTCCCCATGGATATAATGCATTCATATAATCTCATAAATTATGGTATATACTTTTCTACTGGGACAAGAAGAAATCTAGATGTGGGGAACAAAGTGCATAATAGAGTGATATCATATGGAGGGAGAGTGGGTAAGTGCTTAATTAAGGCTGTTGCAACCCTGTGTTGGTGAATGAAAACTCCAGAAAATACTGGATCCATGAAAACACACTAGATGGGCTGCACTGCTGCAGTAAATGGATTCTTCAACACTGATAGTAAATAGTTTTTTTATTCGCAATGTGTTTGAATTCATACCATTATTCACACCGTATTGGCACATTTATCAAGTGAAAAAAACGTGTTTAATTTCTACTGGGGCATACAGTTTCCAAAAACCATAACATCATTGGAATATATTGATTATAAATAAATATAGGTATATTTATATGAACTTCTGAATATATGTAATATCTCATCCAATCACATTCATTACTGCCTAAGCTATTTTCTGGAATACATATTTTAACATCATAAAAAACAAAAATCCTATGGCTCATTTTGATATTGTATAGGGTCAATCTTGCAAACAAATGTAAGCACTGGCCCTAGACCGGGATTATATAGATGCAAAGAAGAAAAGGAGTTTTTGTGGGTACAAAATATGACAGTTCCTTTATTAATACAAGATAAAAAAAACAACAAAATGAAGGTACAGTGATATTGCAGCATGAACCGATACATAGGAAGACACGGAAAGAATCATATAACAATGAATATAAATGTCCAAAGATGTATCAAATCACACTACACAAGGGATATATAAAATACATAAAACACAAACAGAGTAAGTACACTGGGTATGCACATAACCAGCACTGGAAATACACTAGTGTAGCCCAACGGGGCAGGTTGCATTTAACCTACTCGTCACCGGGCCGTCGACTGTCATTGTCACGAGTGGCCTAGCCAAGTTCCATTGCCCCAGGCGTACAGATGATGGCAGGGGAGAGATGATGAGGGTAGCTGTGAGGTATTTGTTGTGACGCCACCTGTGGTATGCGGCCAGGGAATGGGCCGCCACTGCTGTCGCTGTCCTCCGGGGCAGATGGTAGTAGCAGCCAGGGATGGTATCGCTCTCCACAGGTAGAGCGAGCCCCGGGGAGGATAATTAGGGTAGTAGTAATGGCCGTGGGGAGCAGCAGTCCGGGTAATAAAGAGTCAGAGTCTATAGCTGCGGTTCCAGGTTGTTTACTCACTTTTCTACGATGCCGCTCACCCAGGTAATAATGGTCCCTTGCTATGATGGGCTCCGTCAAACCCGAATCCCTTTAGAGATCTACCCGGATTGGTGTTCGGTGGGTTTCTCCTTATAACGCCTGTCTGTGGATCCCCTGACATGAAGCTACGAGGGTACCCTGGGTTTCACGGGATGTACTCTTGTCCCTATATGCAGGTGCCTCGGTTCTGATGTGCAGTGTGGCTTGAAGCAAGGCCCTGGATCCTATATGGCACTGTGCTGTTGGGCGCTGTGTGGTTAGGGAAGCTTGACACTTTCCCTGACTAGGCAGATTCTGGAAAACCAACGTAAAGTATGATCTTTCGTAGGATCCTACCACCCTATGTGGCATCTGTTCCATGGGGAGCAGAGATCCCTACCGTATCCTCACCTATCCCTTATAGACTGTGAGCCCTCGCGGGCAGGGACCTCTATCCTCTGTACCAGTCTGTGCCTTGTATTGTTTATAAATATTGTACTTGTCCCTATTATGTATACCCCTTTCACATGTAAAGCGCCATGGATTTGATGGCGCTATAATAATAAATAATAATAACAATCCCTCAGCCCGCGGCAACCATCGTGAACTTCTCCTCCTTCCCACCGGAGCACCTGTAGATGCGACTGCTCTGCTGCTCTCCTGCTGGAGAACTCTCTAACTGTTGTGTTGGCTCCTGTCTCCCTCTGCTGGTCGCTCCTCCTCCCTCCCAGGTTCTAAGCTAGTGGGACTGGGGCCCCTGTTGAGGGCCTCCTGTAAATGCTTTCTCTGTCGGAGACCCCTTAATTCCCCAACCCTAGCCTAGTCCCCAGTGGGAACAGGGCAACCTGATGTGTATTGAGTGTGTAATGTGGTGAAACCGAGACTGATCTCCTCAGGAACCGGGTTTAGCATTACACCCAATGTTGGGTGCAATACTCTGTGGTGACTGAAGCCTCAGGGGTGCCACACTAGCTCCTATCAAGTGTTTCATATAACCATATCCTCAAGGCTAAGAGCAACAATGGCTCAACCAATGTAATAATTTAGGACACAAAAGAAAGTTAATATCTATTAAAGTGCCAGTGCCGGAAAAGGTGCAAGATGGAAGACAAACGCCGTGTGAGGACCCGACGTGCGTTTTGCATGGATTATAGCCGCTTACTCATGGGAAGATGTGTTTCTGTGACCTGGCAGGACCTTTTTGTGGGCATGGTAATGGTCACATGACCACCACCATGACCAGTGCACTTGGACTTGTATGGCGCATGCGCGGTTGCATCACTACTCATCGCACATGCCCCCTGCCTGCGTCAGAGTCTGTACGTGCACCCGAAGGCTCAATGGTAACCATTGCCGCAAGGGACCTAACATAACAGGCCCGAGAGATTCTGCAGGGGGGGCAGAGAGGAGATAACAGGGGTATGCATGTGCACACTCAGTGCACTAAATATTTTAGAACTTAACTAATATGTAATACATTATATAATTATTGAAAGTGAAGAATATCAAGGTGGCCAATCCGCAAAGTGAGATGTCAAAAAAGCTTCAGATGATCAAAAGAAGCAGATGTTCTCAAGGAAGGTAAGAACTGCCAGAACACAAATGAACACAAAATCAATAAAACATAAAAACAGTGAAAATTACAAAGATAAAAACACAGAAATTCTTCCACTATAATTAAGGGTGATGACACAACTTAAAGAAAAGAAGAGAAACTTAAATTCTCATTTAGTTCTTTAGGACTTAAGGTATCCAGTGTCACGATCCATCTAGCCTCTTTCTGGGCTAATTTATGTTATACTTATATATTATTATATATAATAATATATAATAATATATGTTTATATATATAGTTATATGTTATATATACTTCTTTATGTTACCCCCTCTGATGCCCCCATGTACTAGATCAATACTCCGGACTCTCAAAGACCTAGCATTACTACCATGATATTGTTGAAAATGTCATGGTATGGTGTTTAAGGCGGTTATATTCACTGCCATCCTTGCCACGCCAATAGCTCTCACATGCTCTCTAATCCTGACCTGGAGTTCACGTGACGTGAGTCCTACATAAATCTTGGGGCACCCCCCTGTAGCATAATATACTACATTGAAGCTCCCACAAGAAATGTAATGATCAATATTGAACTCACAGGTCCCATCACTGAATGTAAACGTGGAGCTGTGATAGACATTGGCGCAAGCAAGGCAATGACCACATGGATACGACCCCCTAATGGGACGATTATGACCAAACATGCCCTGGACTTTAGGAGCATAATGGCTTTTGAAGAGTAAGTCCTTGAGATTTCTACTATGTCTGAGGATCATCAGAGGTCTATGCGAAAGGCTAAAGGATAGTACTAACTCAGTTTTAGGAATGGGCCAATACTTTGTAAAAATACCCCTCATGGTTTCACATTCAGAGTTGAACGTGGAGATGAATCTGATTGACTCATCCCCCAGTCCCGCCCATTTAGTGACAGAACTCTGTAAGATCTGGCAGCGAGGTGTCTTTTTGGCCCTGTTATAGCGCTTCTTAACAGATCTGTGGCTGTAACCCCTTTGGAGAAACCTAGCCTGCAGATCACTGGCCTATCCCTCAAACCTGTCTTCCGCGGAACAGATTCGCATTGCTCTAAGAAACTGACCAACTGGGATGGCATGTATCGTAGATGTACTATATGATAAGGAGGCATGCAGCAGTGAATGCACTGTAGTATTCTTACTATGTACATCAGAGAACAGGAGAAAACACACGACCATTATCCAAGGTGCAAAAAGTGGAATCTTTATTGACATAGGGGTAGGTGCGGGGCGGCACAGAACAAGTGAGGGCACGGAACATCTATCAATGACCAAGACACATAAACGATTGTCAAGATGGTAGATATATTGTTCCATCCATAATATACTGCAATAAATCATTTATTACACGTAAAAACATGTCAAGAGGAAATATATAATATAATAAATATATGGACGAAAATGTCAGCAAACACAAGTACAATCTCTCACATTGTCGGCAGGGAACAATTTCCCATCAATCCCATCTATATAGGTCCCCGATGGAACTAGGAAATACCAAAACTAGAATAATTAAATTAGGGTAATGTAATAGAGGATGGTGGATACACTTGCATAATCACACATTTGTGAGCTGGCATTCCCTGTCCATGTATAACATGAAAAAATCATACACCAACAATCATTGTTTTCAGTTAATGGATATAGGACAAATAATACAAGTATCAACCAGGCTGGGCTAGACTACTGTATAGTGGGAAAGGAAATTTTTCCCCCCATGTCCCATCCACATGAGTCCCTAGATTGAATCTAATGGCCCATATCATAGCCAAAGTATCACCATGGTGGTCCGTTAGAAAAAGGATGGAAGAGAGGGACCTCCAAACTACATAGTTAGATGGTTTGATAGTACACCATACCTGGGAAATTGGTGGTCAGAGGGCAATGTCCGTGTCCTTCCCGACGGCCGTTTCGGCGGAGAAGCCTTCGTCAGGGGGCGTGGGGAGGGCAATGTCCGTGTCCTTCCCGACGGCCGTTTCGGCGGAGAAGCCTTCGTCAGGGGGCGTGGAGAGGGCAATGTCCGTGTCCTTCCCGACGGCCGTTTCGGCGGAGAAGCCTTCGTCAGGGGGCGTGGTAATAGTGGTATTAATATTACTATGTACATCAGTCTGGAGGAGACCCGAAATGTCGACATCAAAACTGAAGTCCAAAAAAATCAATATTTTGAGTACTGGTCTTATTTTTTTTCTGTTTTTGTTTTGTGCAATAGCACTTTACCTTCGCTGTGTTGTTTTTTTATCTTATATTAATAAAGTAACTGTCATATATTGTACCCACAAAAACTCCTTTTCCTCTTTGTATCTATATTTTAATATCATGTCTGCTAGGGCTCTTATTAGCAGTAATTATTATACCAACCAGTGAGAACACTGTACTTATAGCCATTTATTTATTGATATAAAGTGGATTATAGCTGTCATCATTCCAATACCTGCTTTTAACCATTTCACGACATTTGACATCCCTAGATCTCTTGGTTGATTATGGGTTCCCGATCGATGATGTATAGATATGTCATGCCCGAGCAATCATCACTGGAAAATTTCTGAAAATCTGGAATATCTTTCAGAAAATCTAAGACGTAGCTCTCACATCCAGGAGCGGTGCCTGCACTGCCCCATGCTGTTTAACCCCTTAAATACTGCAATCAATATTTAGCAGGCAATGCGCTCTCTTTCCCATCTAATCTGCGCCCCCACAATGTTATCACGAGGACCTGATCATTGCATGGCAACCCAGATTGTGATGACGACCTCCAGGTTAGCCAGCTATGGCAAGCCTGTTAGACCATGTCATTGCCATGCTCTAAAAGACTTCTGTATCACTGACATGTATAATGTATTACAATGCAGGTGTATTGCAATACATTATACCAGCGATCAGACTAATAAAAGTTAATGTCCCGTATATGGACTAAGTAAAAAAGTTAAAAAAAGATAAAAAAAAATTGTAAAAATATTTTTTACAAATTAGAAATTAAAGATCAAAAAATGAAAATAAATACTTTTATTTATATAAAGCAAAAATATAGAAAAAAAAAACCCTACATAAATCTGATATTGTCACTTCCGGAACAACCTGATCTATAAAACTGTCCCACTAGTTAACTCCTTCAGTAAACACTCTAAAAAAGTAAAAAAAAAAAAAAAAAGAAAAAACATAGCAAAAACTGTCTTTTCATCATACAACTGACAAAAAAGTGGAATAAAACGCGAATCAAAAGTAATATGTAAATAAAAATGCTATACGTGGAAGCGTCATCTTGTCCCACAAAAAACAAGCTGCCATACATCTCCATCAGCAAACAAATAAAACAAAGCTAGTGTGACCCATAGAAGCTGTATTGTGATATAGAATCAGCTAGCAACTAGCGGGATTAATAATGTGAAAAGGAAACAGGAAGTAGTTGTGGAGCTCCAAGGAATGCTGGGAAAAGGGAGTGATGTCCATGACAACCAGGAAAAAAACATCTGTGAGAGAGATTTGAGGGAACAGACCAGTGGGTTAGATCAGTGTTTTTCTTGATAAACAGTCGATATAAATAAGGAGGCTCAGGATAGACAAGATTCTGTATTATCTGAAGAGAGGAGTAGAGGGACAGCATGGACTATTTTCTTCCTACCACACCTCCATTGTATGAGGCGAGTACAGACTGCACAGGTCTAGACACACTTTGAAGAGGACTGATCTGTGAGGAGAAAAGCTTTGTATAGAGTTGTTGATGAGAAGAGAAGTAATTTCATGTATTGGAAAGAAGTTGAATAAAATCCCAATAATGACCTTCACTTTTGAATTGTGTGATAACTGTGCCTGAAGATCCTGCCCTCCCTTTACTGTACAGAAGAATAATGGTCGCCCTGTGTAAGATTTCCCTGGGATTCCAGAAGAACTCATGTAAAGTATAAGCCTTCACATACTGAGGGTCGTACTTAGAACATTGGTGGCCCATACGGGGAATCCTGAGAGGGAATAAGGCTGTAATTGAGCAGAGGCACAGCTATTGTAATACACAGCACCACAACTCTGCTCTGCTACACCATTTAAAGGGGACCAGCATTGTAAAAGCACAATAGCAGAATCAGCAGCTATGGATGTAGGAACACAAATCAATAGTGTCAGTGAGCTGCTCCTGCAGTTATCTTTTGAGGAATTGAGTACAGTAACACGACATGTAAAGATGGCAGAAGAACAGATCACCAAGGCACGGAACCGCAGACATCTCTTAACAGCCATTAACAAATATATGGATGAGTTAGGAGAGAGAGAAGATGAGCACGTCATGGGGACATTCCTTCAGGAATTAACATAGTTCATAACCGGGTTGAGGATGAAGGATGCAGAGGAGCTGACAATCACCAAGAGTAAGATACTCCTTCCACAGACAGAACTACAGGAATTGAGAGAACAATTTATCGCTTTAAAAACAGCTGTGCAGCAATCTACTGGAATTTCTGAACCACGGAGGCAGACCTCCCTAACACAGCAAATCACCATAAGAAAAGACTAAGATTCTTGGACAGATTGGGGAAAGAGAGCAGAAGGAGAAACTATCTTATACTAACTTGCTGCACCAGATTGATGCAGGAGTGCAGAAAGGCTACCAGCCAGAGGAGAGCATCGAGGCAGTGGTAAAAGCTATCAGCCCAGGACTAAATCTCAGAAATATGCTAGAAATGAAAAGTCACTTGACATTACCACAACTGAAGATGATCTTAAAGGGGCACTATAAAGAAGAAAGCACTTCAGAACTGTTCCACCAACTCATTAATATCGCACAGGAACACAAGGAATCTCCTCAAGGTTTCTTGTTCAGAGCAATCGAATTGAAGGACAGACTGTTGTTTGCATCCCGTGATGTAGAGGCAGAGGAAAGGTTTGATGCCGGGCTAGGTCAGAAGAAAATTCTGAGATCTTTAGGAACAGGATTAATCAGCAAAGATATCAAGCTACAGATGAAACAGTATTTAGAAGATCCAGATATTTTGGATGAGGTCTTAATTGAAAAGATGAATGAGCCAGCCAGTTTGGAGTCAGAGAGTGAACAGAAATTAAAGAAAGGCTCCGCTACCAAAACAACCAAAATGAACCAGTTGAAGTTGGAGACTCCTAGCGTTCAGTCAGAAGATCATCCTGGAGATTCTCCAGTATCACGACAGACAGAGAACACCAAATCGCCAGTGATAGAAAAGACAGCTGACTGGAAAGAAATGATTGGAGAACTCCGAGCTGAGTTGACAGAGGCGAAGAAGTTGATCTGCACCAGGCCTGAGCCTCGAACATTCAGACTCAGGAGTGGGTTTCAACAGGGAAGTCGTCCTGCTTGTGAGAGTTGCCGATCGTCAAGTCAAAATACTGTCTGTTGCCATTGTCTAAGATATGGTGCAGAAGGGCATTATCCCAGAGAATGTCAAGTGCCACGACACTTAGGGTTAAACGACAGAAGTAAGAGCAAATATTTCACTCCAATGGCACAAGTTAGGTACTGAAAGCCATCACTGTAAGTGGTGATAAACACCCTAGTCATATGGGCTAGCCCAAATAGGCAAGCGCATACAGTGAGGCCACTAGAATAACAAACACATGAAAAAAACTAAACATACATAAAGGAAAGAGGTATTGCTTGTAAGCAAAGGACAATGGTCCAATTGGCAAAAAAACGCAATATACAAAATAATACCTAAAAAAGCAATAGCATTACAATGCACTCCATACGCTGACAATGGTCAGTCATATATATAGACGAAATGCAAACAATATTTAGGTATTAAAAAAGGAATGGTCTCACCCAATCCCTTTTGATGGAGGGACACGCAGTCTCTAGATCCTGAGTAGTGGATATGTCCGCCATACACTGGCCCTACTACCTCCTGGATACAAAATAACAAAAGACTGCTGCCCCAGACTTCCGTCCTAACAAGGACGGACCACAACTAGGTCTCAAGCTGGACCCCTATGCTGACCCTGATGACATCCCGGCGTCCCGACGCGTTTCGTCACTAAGACTCCTCAGGGGACATGATCGTCTTCAGTCAGGTCCTTACTGCCAGCCCTCACCAAACCATAGTGTCAAAGGTTCTGGCATGGTCGAAAATGGGGTCATTTAAACCTGTGAGTGATGTCATTGCTCCAATCAGAAGCCACATTCCACCTGATGTTTAATTAATCACAATCAAGTGGATATCCTCATCTGGGTTTGGATTAATCAGTGTAAAGCACACCCCTACCTGGGTGTATAGCTGCAACAGGTGTAGACTCAGGGGTCCTCCCCACATCTCCTCCAATCATACGTATATTTACATACTGCCATGAGGCACACCACATGTACGCCGGCATCATGGGGGAGGGGGGGGGCCCCTTCACAGGGCAGGTGTTACCTCACATCCGGCCAGGGACGCCTATCTAGTATGCATCAGCACCAGAGGGGAGGAACTTCCTCTCTGTTCGGATGAGAGTCCACTTCCGGCCGGGGAGGCACATGTCGTGTGCACCAGCATCAGAGAGGAACTACCTCTCTCCTCGAATGAAAATACATATTCGACCGGGGATGCACATCTCGTGTGCACCCTTCTCAGGAGGGAGGGACTTCCTATGGGCCGTAGTCACATGATCGGGAGATTCCCGCATCACTTCCGGTCCCCGATGTCAAACATTACAGTCCACTTCCGGCCGGGGATGCACATGTCGTGTGCACCAGCATCAGGGCGGAACTACCTCTCTCCTCGGATGAAAATACATATCCGACCGGGGAAGCACATCTCGTGTGCGCCCTTCTCAGGAGGGAGGGACTTCCTGTGAGCAGTAGTCACATGATCGGGAGATTCCCGCATCACTTCCGGTCCCCGATGCCAATCATTACACCACACGGGGCAGCTCCCGTATGCAAAGATAATAGGGGAGGTGCTGAAGCTTAGTGACGAAACGCGTCGGGACGCCGGGATGTCATCAGGGTCAGCATAGGGGTCCAGCTTGAGACCTAGTTGTGGTCCGTCCTTGTTAGGACGGAAGTCTGGGGCAGCAGTCTTTTGTTATTTTGTATCCAGGAGGTAGTAGGGCCAGTGTATGGCGGACATATCCACTACTCAGGATCTAGAGACTGCGTGTCCCTCCATCAAAAGGGATTGGGTGAGACCATTCCTTTTTTAATACCTAAATATTGTTTGCATTTCGTCTATATATATGACTGACCATTGTCAGCGTATGGAGTGCATTGTAATGCTATTGCTTTTTTAGGTATTATTTTGTATATTGCGTTTTTTTGCCAATTGGACCATTGTCCTTTGCTTACAAGCAATACCTCTTTCCTTTATGTATGTTTAGTTTTTTTCATGTGTTTGTTATTCTAGTGGCCTCACTGTATGCGCTTGCCTATTTGGGCTAGCCCATATGACTAGGGTGTTTATCACCACTTACAGTGATGGCTTTCAGTACCTAACTTGTGCCATTGGAGTGAAATATTTGCTCCTACAAGTTTAGGAATAAAGGTAATTTTTATGCTGATTCTATAACCTAACCTTAATTGGATTGCTATTTTTACTACATGGTGATGGCAGGATTTCTCTCCACTGGTCTAAATACTGAGGAATGGTTGGCTGAGGCCAGAAACGTCTTTTCTGATAAAGAGTTCACACAGAAAAAATATGTACCATCTTATGGGGCGGCCTTTAATGAATTAACTCAGGTATACAGGGACCAGATCGCCTCTTGGTGGGAAGTCCAGTCCCTGGAGAGTTACATTAAGGCTGGAATAGTCCCAAGAGGACTGAGAATTCATCTATCAGTTGGGCCACGATATAAGAGTGCTCCTTTTGTGGCCAATTGGGAAAAAGAGGCTACTAATAGCTCTCTGAGATTGATGCAGATTATGCTGGAGGAGGAGAGGGCCACTCTCTCACAGCTGAACGCCAAACTTAGGGAATCTATTGAAGTCACTAAGAAATATTCTGGTGAACCGGATTTCATTAATAAAGAAAAGAAATTACAGGATAGTCTGGAAAGGTTCCAGTACCATCTCAAGGAACGAAAACACAAACAGTATAATAGGGATATTCTGGACTTTAAGGACAATCGAGCATATCAGGTCCTGAATAATCAACCAGGCCCAGAGATCCCACACACAGTGCCATCTTCTACGGACACTGAAACCTCTGATACTGAAAACTTCAGGAAATCCAGGAAAAATAAAAACAAGGGCAGAGGGAGAGGCAGGGGTGGATTTGTACCTGGGGAAAGGGTGGACTTCACCTCCCCCACCCAATCCTTTGAGCCCCATTTTCTGAGGAACCGGCAGTTCCACAGAGGGAAATGACACCAAGCATTGAGATCATCAATTTGTCCCAGAAAATACTCAGCCCAATTGAAATAGGTTTATTAAAAAAGGGATTATCATTTGTACCAACCTCCAATTTTGATCACTTTGAATCCATCAAAGATCTCAGCCTATTTCTGAGAAAATTAAGGTGGAGGAAGCATTTTCTCAGGCAAGATGCCAGGGTCTGCCAAGATCTTGACATCCCCTCTGATTTGCTTCCAGATGTAAGACTCCTGAGTAGTCTGGGGGAAGAAGACCCCAATTTGAGGGGCCTTGGCCCCTTCACAAATCTCAAAAATAAGAGCTCAAAGATGCCGCCTACTGCTGGGGATTTATCAGCAATTGATATATTTGAACGGTTGGTAACGGATGAGCTTAAGAGTCTTTCAGTGACAGGCTCCTACTCCAGGTACAATCTTGATAGCTTGGAGATTGAGGCTTTGAAAAGTTTGGAGAGCGACGACCACATTGTCATCAAACCCTCAGACAAGGGTGGCAATGTGGTCGTCATGGATAAGGACAAATATGTTGATCTCTGCTTGGGGTTGTTGAGCGACAAGGATACGTACGAGACTCTACCAGGGAACCCCACTAGGACTTATATGGAAGAACTGAGAAGGATTTTGGATGAGGGTCTGTCGGTAGGAGTTATTGACAGAACGGAATACGAATTCTTGCTCCAAAAAAATCCTGTGGTGGCTACCTTCTACTGTCTCCCCAAAATCCACAAGGGATTGAATCCCCTGAAAGGGAGACCAATTGTCTCGGGGATTAACAGTCTCACACAGAACTGTGGAATATATCTTGACAAAATCCTGAGACCTTTTGTCCTGGCCCTGCAATCTCATGTCCAGGATACACCTGACCTTCTACGTAAACTGGAGGGTATCAGTGTTCGACCTTGTGCTACTCTTGCCAGCATTGATGTCGAGGCTCTCTACTCCTCCATCCCACATGATAAAGGGATGGAGGCAGTGAGATACTTTCTCTCGACTAGGGGGACTCAGTATCAGCAACATAATGACTTTGTGTTGAGACTCCTTGACTTTTGCTTGACCAAGAATGTTTTCCTTTTTGATGGCCGTTTCTACCACCAGCTCAGGGGCACCGCGATGGGGAGCCCCTGTGCCCCATCCTATGCTAACTTGCTCCTGGGCTGGTGGGAGGAGACTATGATTTTTACATCTGAAACGGAGGAGGTAACATCATGTTTTGAGATCTGGGCCCGCTACATAGACGACATCCTGGTGGTCTGGAATGGCGCCAGGGATGAATTGTCTGACTATGTGGCGGGTCTGGATAGGAACACTATTGGTCTAAGGTTTACATCAGCTTTTGAGGAGGGAGGTTCCCTCCCCTTTCTGGATGTTCTCATTCAGAAAGATCTAATGGGGAATCTGCAGACATGCACTTATTACAAACCAACAGCCTCTAACTCCCTTCTTCGATGGGACAGTAGCCACCCACAACATTTAAAAAGGGGTATACCGAAGGGACAGTTTCTTCGTGTTAGAAGAAACTGTTCCAGAGACGGTGATTTCCACACACAGGCGAATGACCTGGGAGTTAAATTCCAGGAGAGGGGATACCCTAATACCATCATTAAAAGAGCCTATAATGTTGCTAGGGAAAGGCCTAGAACTGAACTTCTGGTCCCTAAAAAAAGGGAGGAGTCCCAGTTTGGCATCACCAGATTTATAACTACCTTTAACAACGGGGCGGATAATGTACGCCGAATATTGGGTAAACACTGGGCCATCTTACAAATGGACAAGGATCTGTGTCCGATTCTCCCGACTAGACCACAAATTACATACAAGAGGGGTAAATCCCTCTCGGACCGGCTGGTCCATAGTCATTTTTCACGATCAGTCGAGGAGAATTGGTTGACAAGAGGAGTTAAGGGATGTTTTAAGTGCTCGGGCTGTATTGCATGCCCGGTGATACAGACCACCAAAACATTCAGAAGTAATGTAAACCAGAGAGAGTTTGTTATTCGGCACTTTATCAACTGCCGTACACAGGGGGTTGTCTATAAGATTGATTGCACCTGTGGTCTTGAATATATCGGAAAAACCATCCGTGAATTCAGACGTAGGATTGGCGAGCACCTTGGTGATGTTGAACATCGTAGGGACACGGCGGTGGCTAGACACGTCATCGAAAAACACGGCGGAGATGCCAGTGTCCTGAGATTCACTGGAATTGACAAAATCCTGAGACCTAAGAGAGGGGGGGACTGGGATAGATTCATCCTGCAAAGGGAGACAAAATGGATCTTCCAACTAGAAACCCTCTCCCCCAAAGGCCTAAATGAGCAGCTACTTTTCAACAGCTTTATTTAGTTTCATATGGAGAGTTTTTCGCTGCCACCTATTTCTTTCTTACCTTCACATTGGAATTAGGGCAGGAAATCCATTCTTGCCTTCCTTAATTTTCATCTTAAATTATCACAAGTATTGTATATGCATCTGTTAAACCAGCTGCATGTATTTGTGATAATGTAACAACACCTTGTGGATTCGGATTTCCTAATGGAATGGATTTTATTAGTGTAATGTTATGGTGAAGAGCTTCAGGTTTCGGAGAAACTCCCTAAACATACCTATATGAAGTGTGGTGATTTGTCTGATGAGGCTTATTGGCTGTATGTCTCTGTGCAATTTCCTGCCCCCTGTTGTTGTTCCGTATGGGGGTGGGAGGTATTGCATGTTTTGGCACATACACGCCGACTGGACTGTATCCCCATGGAGAGGGGGCGGTCCTCTCACCTCCATATCGGACCTTAGAGTGGGTGTGAATATGTGATATAGTCCTACGCTCCTCACTGATGACGTGTTCACGCATAATGAAGCACCTCCCCTATTATCTTTGCATACGGGAGCTGCCCCGTGTGGTGTAATGATTGGCATCGGGGACCGGAAGTGATGCGGGAATCTCCCGATCATGTGACTACTGCTCACAGGAAGTCCCTCCCTCCTGAGAAGGGCGCACACGAGATGTGCTTCCCCGGTCGGATATGTATTTTCATCCGAGGAGAGAGGTAGTTCCGCCCTGATGCTGGTGCACACGACATATGCATCCCCGGCCGGAAGTGGACTGTAATGTTTGACATCGGGGACCGGAAGTGATGCGGGAATCTCCCGATCATGTGACTACGGCCCATAGGAAGTCCCTCCCTCCTGAGAAGGGTGCACACGAGATGTGCATCCCCGGTCGAATATGTATTTTCATTCGAGGAGAGAGGTAGTTCCTCTCTGATGCTGGTGCACACGACATGTGCCTCCCCGGCCGGAAGTGGACTCTCATCCGAACAGAGAGGAAGTTCCTCCCCTCTGGTGCTGATGCATACTAGATAGGCGTCCCTGGCCGGATGTGAGGTAACACCTGCCCTGTGAAGGGGCCCCCCCTCCCCCATGATGCCGGCGTACATGTGGTGTGCCTCATGGCAGTATGTAAATATACGTATGATTGGAGGAGATGTGGGGAGGACCCCTGAGTCTACACCTGTTGCAGCTATACACCCAGGTAGGGGTGTGCTTTACACTGATTAATCCAAACCCAGATGAGGATATCCACTTGATTGTGATTAATTAAACATCAGGTGGAATGTGGCTTCTGATTGGAGCAATGACATCACTCACAGGTTTAAATGACCCCATTTTCGACCATGCCAGAACCTTTGACACTATGGTTTGGTGAGGGCTGGCAGTAAGGACCTGACTGAAGACGATCATGTCCCCTGAGGAGTCTTAGTGACGAAACGCGTCGGGACGCCGGGATGTCATCAGGGTCAGCATAGGGGTCCAGCTTGAGACCTAGTTGTGGTCCGTCCTTGTTAGGACGGAAGTCTGGGGCAGCAGTCTTTTGTTATTTTGTATCCAGGAGGTAGTAGGGCCAGTGTATGGCGGACATATCCACTACTCAGGATCTAGAGACTGCGTGTCCCTCCATCAAAAGGGATTGGGTGAGACCATTCCTTTTTTAATACCTAAATATTGTTTGCATTTCGTCTATATATATGACTGACCATTGTCAGCGTATGGAGTGCATTGTAATGCTATTGCTTTTTTAGGTATTATTTTGTATATTGCGTTTTTTTGCCAATTGGACCATTGTCCTTTGCTTACAAGCAATACCTCTTTCCTTTATGTATGTTTAGTTTTTTTCATGTGTTTGTTATTCTAGTGGCCTCACTGTATGCGCTTGCCTATTTGGGCTAGCCCATATGACTAGGGTGTTTATCACCACTTACAGTGATGGCTTTCAGTACCTAACTTGTGCCATTGGAGTGAAATATTTGCTCCTACAAGTTTAGGAATAAAGGTAATTTTTATGCTGATTCTATAACCTAACCTTAATTGGATTGCTATTTAAACGACAGAAGGTTGCCATTGCGGGGCGACTGGTAACTGCAACATGGATGAAGCCCCGGATACAAATATCACCAACATCCAGAACTGCTTATGAGATACAACGACTGCATCAGCACTATCCCCAGATGTGTGACCATCTTCGACAGCTCCAAGAGGGAGAAAACCTTCAGCTTCTTAATGCCTGGTGTGGAAGTCGGACCGTGCATTTCTGGGAGCAAGATGATTGTTCGGTCACTAAGGATAGCCTCATCAACTTAATTGGTGAAAGATGCTTCATACAGTGCAACTTAGATGGACTCCTGGTGAAGGCGCTATGGGATACAGGTGCCCAAGCGAGCCTCCTACATGAAGAATGGAGAAGGTGTCATATGCCACACACCCGCCTTCGTCCACTAAAAAAACTGTTAGGACTGGTGGAACTCCACGGCAAAGCAGTCAATCAGACCGAGATCCCTTTTATAGGCTGGGTATAAGTGACATTTCAACTCAGTGCCACAAAGAAGAGCGATGCTATTGAATTATTGATACCCTTTCTTGTCTACAGTGATCCCAATGTGGCAGAAGAACCTATACTGGGTTACAATGTTATCAGTGAGGTTCTCAAGAAATACAAATCAGGGACACCTGTGTTGGAGGCGGTAGCTAAATCGCTGGCCATTCCTAGAGTCGTGGCAGAAAATGTGATTCGTGGAATAAGTAGAGCACAAAACACAATGGACATGAACGAAGTAAAGGTAGGCCTGCGGTCAACCATCATCCCTGCAAATCAAATGGTGTGAGTGAGGTGTGGAGTTAAGATCGAACCGGGAAGAAAAATCCAGAAGAGACTGTTTGTGCCGAGAGACTCATCAGAACTTCCCGAGGGTCTCATCCTAGGAGAGACTGTGCTTACGATTCCTACTGGTGGTTTTGTCAGAGTGACAGTGCTGGTAATAAATATGACAAAGCACGAAGTGAGATTGTACCCTAAGGGGTACTTTGCACACTGCGACATCGCAGCTGCGATGTCGGTGGGGTCAAATCGAAAGTGACGCACATCCGGCCTCGCTGTCGATATCATAGTGTGTAAATCCATTTTGATACTATTATCGAGCGCAAAAGCGTCGTAATCGTATCATCGGTGTAGTGTCCGACATTTTCATAATTTCGCTGTAGCGACGGTACGATATTGTTTCTCGTTCTTGCGGCAGCACACATCACTGTGTGAGAAGCCGCAGGAGTGAGGAACATCAGCTTACCTGCGTCACCGCGGCTCCTGCCAGCTATGCAGAAAGACGGAGGTGGGTGGGATGTTTACGTCCCGCTCATCTCCGCCCCTCCGCTTCTATTGGCTGCCTGCCATGTGTTGTCGCTATAACGCCGCACGACCCGCCCCCTTAGGAAGGAGGCGGGTCGCCGGCCAGAGCGACGTCGCAGGGCAGGTAAGTCCATGTGAAGCTGCCGTAGCGATAATGTTCGCTACGGCAGCTATCACAAGATATCGCTGCTGCGACGGGGGCGGGGACTATCACGCTCGGCATCGCAAGCATCGGCTTGTGATGTCGTAGTGTGCAAAGTACCCCTAAGACTGTGTTAGGTCACATTGAAACTATTAAGACGGTGTATCCGGCCAGTGTTAGACCAGTCCAGATTTCTACAGTGAATTTAGTTTCTGAACCATGAAGCAAAGTGTGCCCAGGGGAGAGAACTTCACAAATTACCTTAGCAGCTTGGGACCCTCCAGTACCCCTGGAACATCTAAGTACTGAAGAGCTAGCAGTAGCGAAACAGATGTTAAGAGAAGAGTGTCAGGCATTCTCAAAGGATGACTCTGATATCGGGTGTATTCCGTCATTACAGCTTAAGATCAACTTGAAAGACTCTACCCCAGTAACCAGAAGTTACGTGTCCGAACCCAAACCATTGCACCATGAAGAAAAGGAATATCTGCAAGATCTAATTAACAGAGGTTGGATACAAAAATCAAAGTCTTCCTACTCCTCTCCTATTGTCTGTGTAAGGAAGAAGGATGGCAAACTGAGGCTCTGTTGTGATTACCGGGAACTAAATCGGAAGTCAATCCCAGACAGGCACCCAATACCAAAGATTCAAGATATGCTAGATAGCTTGTCAGGAAGTACCTGGTTTTCAGTTCTGGACCAGGGCAAGGCGTACCACCAAGGGTTTGTGGAAGAATCCAGTAGATAACTAACAGCCTTTATCACACCTTAGGGATTGTATGAGTGGATCCGTATACCATTTGGGCTCAGCTCTGCCCCGGCAGAATTTCAGAGGAGCATGGAAGCCTGTCTAGAGGGGTTAAGAGATGATATCTGCCAGCCATACCTAGATGAAAATGTGGTACACAGCAAGACCTTCATCGAGCATGTGGCGCATGTGAGGACTGTACTCCAACGTTATCAGCAACATGGAGTCAAGCTAACCCCCAAAAAATGTGAACTGTTCAGAAGACAAGTTCGATTTCTGGGAAAAATTATGTCTGGGGATGGATACACCATGGACCCAGCAGAAATTGCTCCGGTAATGGCCCTGAAAGACAAGCATCCATCAAATATGGGAGAATTGAGGAAGATCTTGGGATTCCTCTCCTATTATAAGACTTACATACAGAAATTTTCCCGCATTGCCGCTCCGTTATACCACCTCTTGGGAGGGACAACAAAGTCAGCCACATTAGTGGGAAAAGAAAAGAACACCAGCTGGACTCGATCTAAAGGAAAAAACACAGTTTCTGCTCAGCAACCAATTATATTGACTTCAGATCACCAAGAGATATTGGAAGAATTAGTAGATTACCTTGCAAAACCACCTATAATGGCATATCCTGATTTCAACCAACCATTTGTTCTTCATTGTGATGCCTCTCAAATGGAACTTAGAGCTGCCCTGTATCAGCATCAAAATGGTAGATTGAAAGTCATCGGCTATGGTTCCAGAACGTTGACAGATGCTGAGAAAAAGTACCATCTTCATTCTGGAAAACTGGAATTCCTGGCATTGAAGTGGGCTGTCTGCGAATGATTTAGAGATTATCTCTATTACAGTAAGGAGTTTGAGGTATACACTGATAACAACCCTTTGACCTATGTCCTCACTACAGCTAAATTGAATGCTACAGGTCAAAGATGGGTGGCTGAACTAGCTGACTTCAACTTTAGTATCAAGTATAGGCCAGGAAAATGCAATGCAGATGCAGATGGATTATCAAGAATGCCAATAGAGCCTGAACAGTTCATGCAAGAATGCTCTGAAGAAGTCAGTCTAGAAGCTATTGTGAGCACCACTCAAGCAGTACAAGTGCAGCATGAGGAATGCACACCGTTGTGGTGTCCGTTGACTGTAGCAACTACCGTGAAAGCACCAGAACAAGATCACCCTATGTACATCCAACAGTTATCAAAAGAAACAATCTGGAAAGCTCAATGGGAAGATCAGATAATTAGCAGAATTATACCTTATGTGGAACAAAACCGGTTTCCAAGGAATGAGAAAGAGATACGGAGTCACCAGCAGTAGCTGTCTTATGTAGAGAACGGGCGAAGCTCTACCTCAGCACAGATGGTATCCTGTATAGAAAAAGAGGACAGAAGCAACAGCTAGTACTACCAACAAGATACCATCGACTGGTCTTCAAAGAACTACATGAAGACATGGGACATCTAGGAGTAGAAAGGACTACAAATTTGGTTCGGGAACGGTTCTTCTGGCCGTACATGCAAAGAGATATCGAGAAGTTTGTGACCAGAGAGTGTGGTTGTTTGAAAGATAAGCGTCCTAACACACCAACTCGAGCACCTATGGGCAACATCCAAACGACTTACCCGTTTGAGCTGGTTTCAGTTGACTTTTTGCATCTGGAGACATGTAAAGGTGGATATGAATACATCTTAGTAGTGATGGACCATTTTACTCGATTTGCTCAAGCATATTCAACCACCAATAAGTCTGTCAAGATGGCGGCAGAAAAGATTTTCAATGACTTTGTTCTGAAGTTTGGGTTCCCAACCAGACTACATCATGAGCAAGGAAGAGAATTTGAGAACCAGCTCTTTGCCAAGTTAGGAAAATTCTGTAGGATCCAGAGATCTCACACTACACCCTATCATCCTGAGGGTAATGGGCAAGTGGAACACTTCAACCGGACATTATTGTCAATGTTGAGAACATTAACAGCTGACCAAAAAAAGGATTGGAAGAATTCTGTATCGAAAGTGGTGCATGCCTACAATTGTACCAAGAGTGAAGCAACAGGTTATTCACCATTCTTTCTGTTGTTTGGTCGATCTCCAAGATTACCCATTGATATAATGTTCAATACTCCAGTTTCAGAGACTTATAAGACATACCCTGACTATGTTCGGAAATGGAAAGAACGGATGGCAGAAGCTTGCAACATAGCATCGGAAATAGTTACAGAAGAGCAAAACAAGAGCAAAGAATACTATGATCGGAAATTTAATGGAGCGGAATTGATACCTGGAAGTCGGGTGCTAGTCAGAAACATACGTGAGAAAGGAGGTCCAGGAAAGCTTCGTTCGTACTGGGAAGACAAGGTATATGAGATCAGCAAGAGGATGTCAGACACCAGCCCAGTTTATGAGATCAGACAGGAAGCGGGAGACAACAAAACTAGAATAGTGCATCGGAACTTGCTACTACCCTGTGATTACCTCCCACCGCAACAAGACATTCCAGAAGTGAATCAACGCCGATCAAAAACAGCAAATAGAATACCACAGATTGAAGATTCTGAGGTGGACAGTGACCTTGAAAGTTCAGATGAAGATCAGACTTTTGCACTTGAAAGTAAACTAAGTCGGGAAGCTCCAGAATTTGTACCAAGAAACTCAACGGAGGTCAATTTCCAATGTGAGGATCAAACACCACTTGCTGGAGACAAGGATAGTAATCTAGGATCAGAGGAATCATGGGAACATACAGAACTTGATGATCCAACAGAAGATTCAGAACTTACAGATATAGATCAAAGAGCATCGGACGAAGTGCTGGAATTGAATTCAGAGGAAGAATCGGTATCAGTGGAACAACCTTGCAGGAGGACTTCAACTCGAGAAGTTAGAAGACTTAGATCCTGACCTATGATACACTAGGTGAACCAAGCAGAGTACCAAAGACTGTTGAGTTGAAACAGGTATCACTGCCTATGGATCAGGTAAACCTACCTGAGTGGTATCTCATTGATGTACTTTACCTGAGATTTTACCTGAGTGAATAGACTCCTTGCCTGAACTTAAATTAAAAGGCTTTGTAATCACAAAGAATGATAACCGTAGGTGAGACTAGTTAGCCTTAGCTGGTTGAAGACAGAAAGCTTCAGCTGAAGAGATGTTGATTGTTAAGTTGTTTTATGCTTGCAGGAGATCTACAAGCAAGAGTTAGTTAGGATCAGATTGTGGTTAATATTGAACATACGATGTTATATGATTTTTAGCAACTCTTTCCATATACACAGATAAGGGACAATAACTCCTAGGATGGGCTAGACTATCGAGAAAGAATACAAATGTCGGGACGACATTACATTAGGAGGGAAGAGTGTGACCCATAGAAGCTGTATTGTGATATAGAATCAGCTAGCAGCTAGCGGGATTAATAATGTGAAAAGGAGACAGGAAGTAGTTGTGGAGCTCCAGAGAATGCTGGGAGAAAGGGAGTGGTGTCCATGACAACCAGGAAAAAAACATCTGTGAGAGAGATTTGAGGGAACAGACCAGTGGGTTAGATCAGTGTTTTTCTTGATAAACAGTCGATATAAATAAGGAGGCTCAGGATAGACAAGATTCTGTATTATCTGAAGAGAGGAGTAGAGGGACAGCACGGACTATTTTCTTCCTACCACACCTCCATTGTATGAGGCGAGTACAGACTGCACTGTTCTAGACACACTTTGAAGAGGACTGATCTGTGAGGAGAAATGCTCTGTATAGAGTTGTTGATGAGTTATCGTATGAAGAGAAGTAATGTCATGTATTGGAAAGAAGTTGAATAAAATCCCAATAGTTACCTTCACATTTGAATTGTGTGATAACTGTGCCTGAAGATCCTGCCCTCCCTTTACTGTACAGAAGAATAATGGTCGCCCTGTGTAAGATTTCCCTGGGATTCCAGAAGAACTCATGTAAAGTATAAGCCTTCACATACTGAGGGTCGTACTTACAGCAATGTAAAAACAATTTTGTTCTAATAAAATTTTTTATGGTGTAAAAGTGGCTAAAGATTATATATAAGTATAGTATAAATATGGTACCGCTGTAATGATACTGACCTAAAGAATAAAGCTCTCATCACTTTTATTACATAGTGAACAGCGTAAAAAAAGTAAAAATTCTGAAATGCAGTTTATTCTGGATTTTGCCTCACAAAAAGCTTAATAGAAAGGGATAAAAAAAATATTATGGGGCCCAAAATAGTACCGATAAAAAACAACTATGACCTTCAAAATTTGGTGATGCAAAAAATATTTATTTTGTAACAAAGCGTTTTTTTAGTGTGATTGTTGTTAAACCCAAAACAACTATATAAATCTGATATTATTGTAATTGTACTGATTGAGGAATAAAGCTGACTTAACACTTAGAATTCAAGGTAAACGGCATAAAAATAGTAATAAAGCCAATTCTTTAACTGCTATTGATTTGTTTACTCTGCCTGCCAAATTGCAGCAATGCTAGTCTCACATTTATCCTGCACTCTATGCTGATAGCTTACACGGGGATTATCTTTGAAAAACGTGATTCAGGTAAAAATTCCCAGTGGAAAATTTGCTGTAATGAGGCAGATGAAGTCACTTGGAACTCCTGTTTAGCCTGTGATCTGGCAGTGTCCATCTTTGTACACATCTTTTTAGGTGTGCACAAAAGGGCAGTCAACAACACTTTTGTGTACCTTTGAAAAGACGGACACAGGTGAACAGAGGCCAAATGGATTCTGGAGTAAGGGGTACTTTACACGCTGCGACATCGCTAATGATTTATCGGTGGGGTAACGGTGTTTGTGAGGCACATCCGGCGTCGTTAGCGACATCGCAGTGTGTGACACGTACGAGTGACCTTCAACGATCGCAAAAGTGGTCAAAATCGTTGGTGTTGGAGAGGTCGTCAAAGCACCAAATATCGTTGTTTGGTGAGTATCGATGTTGTTCGGCGTTCCTGCGGCATCACACATTGCTATGTATGACACCGCAGGAGCGACGAACATCTCCTTACCTCCGTCCACCGGCAATGAGGAAGGAAGGAGGTGGGCGTCATGTTCCGGCCGCTCATCTCCACCCCTCCTCTGCTATTGGATGGCTGCCGTGTGATGTCACTGTGATGCTGCACGAACCGCCCCTAAGAAAGGAGGCAGTTTACAGGCAATAGCGATGTCGCTAGGCAGCTAAGTACATGTGACGGGTGTTAGTGATGTTGTGCGACACGGGCAGCGATTTGCCCATGACGCACAACCGACGGGGGCGGGTATGCTCGCTAGCGATATCGGTACCGATATCGCAGCATGTAAAGTGCCCCTAAGATTGCGGCCTTATTATAGTTAATGGATCCATCAGGAGTTTCATCTGAATAATGTATTTTGGAGAAGTGGAAAAACTGATGTAAGTGCTCAGCATATAGTACAGGATGAATGTAAACTGATCCAAAATATTCTGTACCCAAATAGCCACAACATAGCTTTCAACTCAAGCCACAAAAAACAAATCGTCACTCAGATTCATGATCTGTTAATGGAACAATAGGGGGCTTCCATGTTAATAATAGAACAAAGACTCTGAAAAAGTTTTTTGGCTCCCTCTCCTAAAAAAGAAATCCAGAAAAATCTACACGCTAAAATCCAAATGCTCCCCTCCCTTCAAAGCACTACATTGTGTCTAAACCACAGTTAACGCACATGTTTGGCATTGTTGTAGTTGAGAACTTACTTAATGTATGGGATGTGTGTCTCCAGAAGCACAAGCTAGGTACAATGTAAGGGCACTTTGGGCACTACAAGGGCATGTTTGCAATTTTTAATTATGCGACATTCATTACGTTTGACTCCGTGGGTGTTTTCCATTGACAAAATCATCACTACACCCATAGATAAATACCCATAGGGGTGTAATTTCCAAAATGTGGTCACACTTGTGGTTTCTGCCTTGTGGCTAAACAGTCATGGTATTGCCATATTCAGGAGAAGTTATTTAACACATTATGGGGAGTTTATTTTTACCTATTTTCCTTGTGAAAATGGGAAAACAACATTTTAGTGGTAAGTGGAAGTAGCTTTTGTCCACATATGGGGTATTGGTGTACTCAGGAGAAATTTTGTAACAAATTGTATGGTCCATTTTTTCCAATTACCTTTTCTGAAAATTAAAAGTTTGGTGTCAAAGCAACATTTTAGTGGAACAAATGGTAATTTTTTATTTTCATAGCACAATGTTATACAATTCCATGAATTACCTGAGGGTTAAAATTTCTCACTCCACCTCATCATGAATTCCTTGAGAGGTCTAGTTTCCAGAATGGGGTTACTTGTGGGATTTCCATTTTTTAAGCACATCAGGGACCCTCAAATGCAACACTGCTTCCTCTAACGATTCCAGGCAATTTTGCGTTCCGAAAATCAAATTGCGCTCCTTCCATTTTTTGAGCCCTGACGTGTGCCCAAACAGTATTTATCCACCATATATTGGGTATCGGTGTACTCAAAAGATATTTCACACCAAATTGTATGGTGCATTTTCTCTTGTTACCTTTATGAAATTGTAAAATTTGGGGCTAAAGTAATATTTTTGTGGGAAAAAGTAAACTTTTCATTTTTTCCTTCCACATTGCGTTAGTTCTTGTAAAGCACCTCAAGGGCTAATACGCTTCTTGGATGTGGTTTTGAACACTTTGAGGGGTGCAGTTTTTATGGTGGTGTCATATTTTGGAATTATCTGTCACCTAGGCCTCTCAAAGTCACTTCAAATGTGATCTGATCGCTAAAACAAGGGTTTTGTAAATTTTGTTGGAAAAATGAGAAATTGCTGATACACTTCTTAACAAAAAAAAAATTAAAAAATGGTGCTGATGTAATGGAGAAGTGGTAAATGGTATTTATTAACCGCTCTGTATGACATACATCTCTTAAGAGCATAAAAATAAAAACAAAATTGCAAAATTTTCAAAATGTTCGACAAATTTCCAATATTTATTAATAAAGAAATGCAAAAAATATTGTCCTAAAATTTACCATTATCATGAACAACAATATATTATGAAAAAGCGTTATCAGAATCACTGGGATCTGTTGAAGTGTTCCAGAGTTGTTACCTCATAAAATGACCCTGGTTAAAATTGTAAAAATTGGTCTGGTCAGGAAAATAAAAACATGCTTGGGGTGAAAGGGTTAAAGAGTTGGTACCTAAAATGTCCCTCCTAAATATTTATTTTTACACACTAACCACTTTTCTAAACTGTTTTATTATACATTAGTCTAGGGATGGGCGAACCCGAACTGTAAAGTTCGGTGTCCGTACCGAATACATGGTGTTCATGCACACGACCCCGAACATGAGCTTTACTGGGAAGCTTGTGTTACAGTTCGGGTCCAGTTCGAGTCGGCTCTAAAAAAAAGCGTGTTATTAAAAAACATTGTGATTACACTTACAGGTCCCGCAACGCATCCTGCAGACTCTGTCTCCCGCCGCTTCCACATCCATCTGATCATTGCTGTGCCACCTGGTAACCAGCACGGAGTTACAGGACCTTTCGTGACATCATACCCATGTGACCAGTCATGCTTGAATGTTGTATTACCTCATTGGCTCCAAACTGGTCACGTGAGTATGACATCATCAAAGGTCCTTGTGTGCCATGATATGAGTGTCGCGTCGCATCACATCATGGCGCACAATCTCCCGACAGCAGTGGGTCAGCTGCGTTTATTTCCACAGCTGAGGCGCTGCTATCGGGAGAGTGGGGTGATGCAATGCGAGACGCAAGTGCAATCATCCCGTCACCATCAGCCTCTGCTTCATCACTCTGTGCAGAGCGATGTAGCAGACCTGACATGGCTCTCTGTGCTTCTCACTATGTTAGGCCTCTGTCACACGTTCGTGCCTCCGGTACGTATTTGGCAGTTTTTTCACGTACCGGAGGCACGTACACACGTGGACATATGATTTCATAATTGTTTGGAAACACTTAAGTATTTTGGAACGGAACATGTGTCCGTTCCGTACTTACGTGTGTCCGTGTGTTTCGCACACTGACATGTCCACGTTTTCTTTGGCAGAACGGGTGTCACACGGCCCGCACCAGTACCACACGGATGTAGTGTGGATGCGGTCCCGTGTGACTTGCGCCGGAGAAACACGTGTCATTATTTTAAAATAAAAAAAACACATACTCACCTCCACCAGCCCTGTCGATTCTTCCACTCCAAACAGTTGCTGCCGGCCGCCGCTCATTACGAGTGTGTTATGGAGGTGGGCGTGCTGTCACGGGCTCTAATCTCCGCCCCTCCACTCTGCCGGAAGCAGCATCAGCGGGGAGTGGATGGGGCTGGAGCCGAAGATCAGAACCTTGGACAGCAGCATCTACCACGTGAGTATGCAAATTACCGATTCTCCGTGTGTTATCGCAGATATCACACGGAGAACACACGTGGACTGCACGTATTGTGAGACACGTACTTACCATACGCAACACGCAGGGAAAATACGTGTCTCGCGGCACGTGCGTGATTTCCACTTGAGTGTGGCAGAGGCCTTAGACACTGTCTGTGAAAAGTGATGTAGCAGAGCTGACATGGGTCTCTGTGCTTCTCACTATATATAGACACTGTCTGTGCAGGGTGATGTAGCAGAGATGACATGGCTCTCTGTGTTTCTCACTATGTATAGATACTGTCTGTGCACAGTGATGCAGCAGAGCTGACATGGCTCTCTGCTTCGCACTATGTATAGACACTCTGTGCACAGTGATGCATCAAAGCTGACATGGCTCTCTGCTTCGCACTATGTATAGACACTGTCTGTGCACAGTGATGTAGCAGAGATGACATGGCTCTCTGCTTCTCACTATGGATAGACACTGTCTGTGCACAGTGATGTAGCAGAGATGACATGGCTCTTTGTGTTTCTCACTATGTATAGATACTGTCTGTGCAGAGTGATGTAGCAGAGCTGACATGTATCTCCGCTTCTCACTATGTATAGACTGTCTCTATGCACAGTGATGAAGCAGAGTTGACTTTGCTGTCCCAGTGGATTACGTTGGACTAAGAATTTTTTATAATAAAGAATCAGTCTCTAAATGTTTTTTTTTTGTTTTATTTCTAATAAAAAGCTTTTCTATGTGTTGTGGTTTTTTTACTGTTTCCTAGAAATTCATGGTGTCCATGTCTAAATTGGCATGACACAATGAGTTTCGGGCTTAGTACCTTCTGAGAATACAAAGCTGGTATTAACCCCTTTATTACCCAGTGTGCCACCGCCATCAGGGCCGCTGGACGGGTCGAGTAAAGCGCCTGGAAATGGTGCTAAGAAACAATGCGCCATTTCCAGAGGCGGCTGCAGAGAAACCCAGCCTTCAGCTGCCTGGCTTTACCTGACTGGCGATCAAAATACAGCGGGATCCCACACATTTTTTGTTTAATTATTTTTTTAAATAAAAAAAAAATTAATGGACTTCCCTGTATTTTGATCGCCAGCCAAGGTAAATCAGGCAGCGGGGGGTGGCAGCCCCGAGTCGTCTGCTTTATCTGCGCTGAGAATCAAAAATACCGCGGAGCGCTATGTAATTTTTTTAAATGATTTATTTTTACAGTACTGTGGCAATCACAGACCCAACACAGAGAATGGGTGTCTGTGATTGTCTGTTTCAGGAGGGAAGAGCCATGTAGTCTTGTTCAGCTGGTCACACCCACTTACCTGGAGGTAAATCATACCATCATAAAATCAGAAAAATGTTGCAATAGTCTCTTAAATTTGACCATAGCTGTATATCGCTATCTATATATATCTATATATATATATATATATATATATATATATATAGTTTTATATATATATATATATATATATCTATATATATATATATATATATACATATGTATATATATAAATATTTATACAGTACAGACCAAACGTTTGGACACACCTTCTCATCTCTAGAACAACTATTCAGAGGAGACTTTGTGCAGCAGGCCTTCATGGTAAAATAGCTGCTAGGAAACCACTGCTAAGGACAGGCAACAAGCAGAAGAGACTTGTTTGGGCTAAAGAACACAAGGAATGGACATTAGTCCAGTGGAAGTCTGTGCTTTGGTCTGATGAGTCTGAATTTAAGATCTTTGGATCCAACCACTGTGTCTTTATAGAAAAGGTGAACGCATGGACTCTACATGCCTGATTCCCACCGTGAAGCATGGAGGAGGAGGTGTGATGGTGTGGGGGTGCTTTGCTGGTGACACTGTGTGGGGATTTATTCAAAATTAAAAGCATACTTAACCAGCATGCCTACCACAGTATCTTGCAGCGACATGCTATTCCATCCACTTTACGTTTAGTTGAACGATCATTTATTTTTCAACAGGACAATGACCCCAAACACACCTCCAGGCTCTGTAAGGGCTATTTGACTAAGAAGGAGAGTGATGGGGTGCTACGCCAGATGACCTGGCCTCCACAGTCACCAGACCTGAACCCAATCAAGATGGTGAAGAGTGAAGGCAAAAGGGCCAACAAGTGCTAAGCATCTCTGGGAACTCCTTCAAGACTATTGAAAGACTATTTCCGGTGACTACCTCTTAAAGCTCATCAAGAAAATGCCAACAGTGTGCAAAGCAGTAATCAAAGCAAAAGGTGGCTACTTTGAAGAACCTAGAATATAAGACATATTTTCAGTTGTTTTACACTTTTTTGTTAAGTATTTCATTCCACATGTGCTAATTCATAGTTTTGATGCCTTCAATGTGAATCTACAATTTTCAGAGTCATGAAAACAAAGAAAACTCTTTGAATGAGAAGGTGTGTCCAAACTTTTGGTCTGTACTGTGTGTATATATATATATATATATATATATACATATATACACACACATACATATATATATATAATGTACACAATATTTAGTTGTATAAAAATAAATTTTAAAAAATGACGTAGCGCTCTTCTGTATTTTTGATTCTCAGCGCACATAAAGCAGACGGCTAGGTACTGCCAATCCTATCTGCCTGATTTTCCTTGGCTGGCAATCAAAATACAGGAAAGCTCTTTTTTTTTTTTTAGTTATTTAAAAAATAAGTTAAAAAAAATGCATGGGCTCCTGCTGCATTTTCTATTGCTAGCTAACGGTACCCCAAGCAGCTACTGGCTGCTAACCCCCACTGCTTGATGTTACCATCACTGGCAATGGAAAATCCAAGGAACCCCTTTTTTTAAAAAATGTTTTTTGCCAAAAAACTAAAACAAAACAAAAAAAAATGGGCTTCACCAGCTTTTTGTATGCTAGCTAGTGACAGCAGGCAGGTATGGTTTGTACCCGGCTGGGAACCAAAAATACAGGGAAGCCCTTTTTTTTAATTATTTCATGAATACTAATTAATACTAGCTTTGTTTTACTAGCTGGTATAAAGCCCGAGATTCCTAATGTCAGGACAAGTTTGACCTGGCCATTAAGAATCTCCAATAAAAAGTTAAAAAAGACACCACACAGAGAAAAAATTCTTTATTAGAAATAAATACACAGACACACTTAGGGACTCTATGTTTATTACTCCCTCTCACCCCTCCACAATCCTGGTCTTCTGTCTTCTTTCTTCTTCAACCCATGCAGTTCTGCTATATCAGACAGCACAGGGGAGGAAAAATGCTTCTGCTCCCCGCGCTGTTTAATCATTCAATAAGTGATTAGAGGCTGCGGGTTGGTAAATGGTGATGTCACCGCTGCCAGCGTTGCCATAGTAATCTAAAAAGCAGGTTACTATAGCAACGGTGATCTCCGATCTCCTGATTCCCGCTGCCGCTATTCACCGGCTGTGGCAGCTAATCCCTGCATGTGGGCTGACTCTGTAAAGAGCACCCACATACAGGGACGGGGAGCTGAGCATGTGCCCGAGCATCTCGCTGGTACATGGCGCTCGCCGAGTATACTCAGTACTGAGATGCTTGGGCGAGCACCTCGTAACGGCGAGATGCACTGACAGGACCTAGCATGATGTGATAGCCATGTGACCGGTCTGTAACCAACAAGGTAATACAACATTCACACGTGACTGGTCACATGGGTATGATGTCACAGAAGGTCCTATCATCAGTGTTGGTTACCGGGAGGGCATAGCGATGATTGGAAGCAGAAGCGCCGGGAGACAGAGTCTGCAGGACGCCTCGCGAGACCTGTAAGTATAATGACAATGTTTATTATTAACGATATTCTTTATTTTACAGCCCCGCTCGCCCCATCCTGTAACTGTAAAGTCCAAGTTAGGTGTTCGGACGCAAGTTCGCGTTATCTCAGAACCCGAACTCGAACTTTACAAAACGTTCTGGCGAGTCTCCCGAACACAAACATCAGGGGGTTCGCCCATCACTATACATTACCCTACACTTTACCCTATCTAGCTGATCCCTATCTATGTGTGTTACTTATTTACTGTACTTCCCATGACATTTCATTTCACACATGATGTCACAGAAGGCTGGGGCTGCACTCATGCCCTGCACCATCCCTACCTAATATTTTGTCATCAGGAAGCACCGCTGCAGTTACTAGTTTCTTGCATTGCCGCCTCCTTTGAAAATGTCCTGTATCCATGATGATAGGCACTGAGGGAGAAGTTAGTTCAGTCTCCAAGGCACTGAGTTGAAAAAAAAAGAACACAAAATTGTCAACATATCTGTCAACTGTTGAAAATTTTAGTAAGCAGTAAATTGGAAAGCTGCTTAAATTTACAAACACTATCCAACAAAACCCAAATTTCTGAAGATGGAAATAACCCTTTAAGCTTGTTTAAAAATCATCATTCTTGGCAGCACGTCATTTTGTGTAAACAGAACATGTGCTGCCAAGAAAAAATAACAGCTATGTGCATGGAAAGATCTATTAGTAATTGTATGTGCATTGTAAGCACAGTTGGGCTTGTCTTTACCACCGACTACCATTTGGCAAACATAACCTATTAGTGGTTGCTTATGGCTGTAGGATAGTCAGTGTAAATAAGCCTTTCAATGTCATAATTTAAGATTAGCTAATTTAATAAGCAGTTGGAACACAAAAGTGTTGGTTGCTTATGGTTTTATAGATAACCACAATTTCCATTTATAATAGTCCTGTACAACTTCAATAATGTCGAAGTAAAAAATTCATGCCACATTATTAGAAATAAGTAAATTGTCTCTCCAGTAAAGGAGACAAACTCTAGCACAGCGCCACCTATTGGAAGTAGCGATCCTAAAAGTCACAAGTGGATTTTCAACAATCCTTTGTAATATGACTCAGGATATATAAGCCAGATCAGAATCCCAATTTGCAGACACGGTGTTTCGGGGTGCTTGCCCCTCGTCAGTGCAAAGTATGGGGGTGTCTGATCTGGCTCATGAGAAAGCTATGTGGGGACCACGGGGGAACACTATTCTCCTTAAGGAGACTTTGCAAGCCAGTCTGGCTGCCAGGTAAGGGGACTTATAGCTGCAATGCCCCTCTGGGAAATATTCAAATTGTCTCTCCAGTAAAGGAGACAAACTCTAGCACAGCGCCACCTATTGGAAGTAGCGATCCTAAAAGTCACAAGTGGATTTTCAACAATCCTTTGTAATATGACTCAGGATATATAAGCCAGATCAGAATCCCAATTTGCAGACAATAAGTAGAAATTTTCTTTGAAAAACAAGGACATTTCCAAATTAAAAAAAAACTTTAAACATAATATATATTCTGAATTCTTGAGATCAGAGTATCATGCTTCAAGCGAGAAATACATTTTTTATTGTTCACAATTTGTACTAAGAATTGAAAATGAAAAAAAAAATCACACTTTTTTCTCTTTATTTTTCCATTTAACACTACTATCTAACCATACTAAACCCAAAATCATAAAATTCTTTAATATATACATAATTTTCCTATATAATAGGTTAAAAAAAATATATTTATCATATGGTTCACCTTTATGTCAACTAAGGATTAAGAACTTGTTATAAATGTAAAAATCAATGTTACCCAGGATGTCTTACAAAGGTTATCACCTTTCCAATGTAAGATTATTGACACATCTTACATTCATTTATCAGTAATATACAGATGAATGCTGTGGTTTAGACACATCTGAGCAGATTATAGGTTTTATTGATTTTCTTAGCAAAATAAAATAGAGAATGTTAAATATCTGTTCAGAATATAGATCTAGCTATGGCACATTGGCGTTTTAACTGGAAAAAATATGACTTTTTAGATTATTGCTCATTTTTCTATCTTCATGTTAAAAGTATTAGGTACCATGCGCTGCATTATTGATGTGTGCTGTGCTAATACTCGGAGATGCACCAGATGAAGGAAGATGGCCACATGAAAGGTAAGAGCCTTTCATATCTATAGAGATATGTGGAGATGAGCGGATTAATCCGTGAATGATTGATGTTCAAGTCGAATTTTTTTTAATTCTTGGTTTCATGCAGATTTTCAAGTCGAATTTTTTTTAATTCTTGGTTTCATGCAGATTCAAACAATTTGAGATTTTCCATCTGCAAAGTCATTGGATAAATATTTTTCTCAGGAAGAGTGTAAGCTCTTATGGTAGTATGTTCCTCTTTCTTTTGCTTGTAGAGTTGTAGACAATTATAGTAAGCAAGGTGTTCTCTCTTTCCTGTTGTGTGTAAGCTCTTATGGTCAGCAAGGTTCTCTCTCTTTCCTCTCCCCTCAATTGCATTGTATATTCCGAGAATTTATAAGCTTTGTTACAATACTGGTGGAGTATGGCTGGAATTCAATGGACAGAAGAGCATAAGGGGGCACAGTAGTGGTAGTAGAGGATGGAATAGTATGAACAATTGGGAGAGCAGTGGGAATGTCAGAGTAAGACCATTCTAGGAGCTGGAGATTGGAAGTGAACTAGATGCTAGAAACAAGACTCAAGCAATGAGCTAGAGTTCCATGTGACTTAAATACGCCCAAACAGGAAATAACATGGCTTCCACAGATTCAACATTGGTCATCTTACTAAAGGGCGATTACAGAAAACAATAACAGTTTCCGGTACTAAGAAGTGTAAATGCAGCACATTTTTTCAAGTGATTAATAGCAAAAGCTAGCAGTCAATCCTCAGAAAGACAAGCTTTGACAGTTGGGTAAATTTATTTGCAACAACTATATCTTTTTAGGGATGTTACGTCAAAGTTAGTGAATTTGAATTTCAAAAGATCTGCTCATCTTTAATAGTACAGTTGAAACCAGAAGTTTACATTCACTATCTAAAAAGACACATGTACATGTTTTTCTCACAATCTGACATGAAATTAGAATAAACTTTCTCGTTTTAGGTCAATTAGGAACCAAAATTATTTAAAATTGCCAAATGACAGAATAATGAGAGAAAGAATGTTTTCAGGCATTTTTATTACTTTCTGCAAAGTCAAAAGTTTAAATATACTAAGAGAACTATGCCTTTCAACAATATGGGACCGCTCATATGATGATATCATGTGTTTGGAAGCTTCTGATAGGTTTATTGGCAACATCTGAGTTAATTAGAGACACACCGGTGGATGTATTTTAATACACACCTGAAACACAATGCTTCTTTGTGTAGCACCATTGGAAAGTCGAAAGAAATCAACCAAGACCTCAGGAAGAGAATTGTGGACGTGGACAAGTCTGGTTCATACTTTTTATAACAATATACGCAAGTACTAACAATATGGGAATGTCCCGCCATCATACCGCTCAGGAAGAAGACAGGTTCTGGGTACCAGAGATGACCGTGTTTTGGTCAGACATGTGCATATCAACCCAAGAACAAAAGCAAAAGACTTTGTGAAGATGCTGGTGGAAGCTAGTAAGATAGTGTCATCATGCACAGTGAAACAAGTACTGTATCAACATGAGCTGAAAAGCCACTCTGCCAGGAAGAAAACATTACTCCAAAAGAAGCAGAAAAAAAATCCAGATTAATGTTTGTAATTGCACAGAGGAACAAAGACCTTAATTTTTGGAGACATGTCCTGTGGTCTGACAAAACTAAAATTGAACTGTTTGGCCTTAATGACCATTGTTACAATTTGAGGAAGAAGGAATAAACATTGAAGCCGAAGAATACCATCCCAACTGTGAAATACGGAGGTGGCAGCATCATGTTATGGGGTTGTTTTTCTGTAGGAGGGACTAGTGCACTTCACAAAATAAATTGTATCATGAGGAAAGAAAATTATGAGGCAATTCTGAAGCAACATCTCAAAACATCAGCCGGGAACTTAAAGTTTGGGCAGAAACAGGTCTTCCAAATGGACAATGACCCGAAGCATACTGCCAAACTGGTTACAAAGTGGCTTAAGGATAGCAAAGTGAATGTTTTGGAGTGGCCATCACAAAACCCTCATCTTAATCCTATTGAAAATCTATGTGCAAAGCTAAAAAGGGAGGTGCAAGCAAGATGACCTACACAAATGGCTCAGTTACACCAGTTTTGTCAGGAGAAATGGGCTCAAATTCCTACTAACTATTGTGAGAAGCTTGTGGTAGGATATACAAAACGTTTCACCCAAGTAATACAGTTTAGGGACAATGGTACCAAATACTAATTTGCAGAAAGTAATAAAAATGCGTTAAAACATTCTCTCATTATTCTGGCATTTAGCAAATATAAATAATTTTGGTATTCCTAATTGACCTAAAACAAAAACAAAGATTTGTTCTGATTTCATGTCAGATAATGAGAAAAACATGCAGATGTGTCTTTTAGATAGTATATGTAAACATCTGATTTCAACTGTAAAAAATGGTAACATAGAGGAAAATAGGGTATTATTGGGTTTGAACAGGACGGAATAGTTAGGCAAAGGCCAACAACAGGTAATAATAAAACATCAAAAAAATCTATATCTCTACTACACTGTGTGCAGAATTATTAGCCAAATGAGTATTTTGATCACATGATACTTTTTATACCTGTTGTCCTACTCCAAGCTGTATAGGCTTGAGAGCCAACTACAAATTAAGTAAATCAGGTGATGTGCATTTCTGTAATGAGGAGGGGTGTGGTGTAATGACTAGTGTTGAGCCACCCCCCTAGTGTTCGAGTTCGGTTCGGTTCATCGAACGGCGGCTTAGTTCGGCGAACGTTTGACAAACACCTTCGAACCCCATTGAAAACAATGGCAGGCAAACACAAACACATAAAAACACATTATACATATACACATACAGTTAATAAACATTGCCATTACTCTTACAGGTCCCCGCGACGCATCCTGCACTCGGTCTCCCGCCGCTTTTCCTTCCGATAATCACTGCATCCTCACGGTAACCAGCACTGATGATAGGACCTTCCGTAACGTCATCATAGCATGTGACCAGTCACGTGTCTATTATCTCATTGGCTACAGACTGGTCACATGGCTAGACGTCATGCTAGGTCCTGTCAGTTCATCTCTCCGGTACGCGGTGCTCATTTGAGCATCTCCGTGTACCAGCGAGATGCTCTGGCACATGGTCGGCTTCCCCGTTCTTGCATGTCGGCGCTCTTTACAGAGTCAGCCCACATGGAGGGACTGGCTGCCACAGCCGGTGAATTGCGGCACCGGGAATCACGTGATCGGAGCACCATTGCTATAGTAACCCGCCTGTCAGATTACTTTAGCAATAGTGGCAGCGGTGACATCACCGCTTACAACCCGCAGCCTCTGCTCACTCACTGAGTGATTAGACTGCACCGGAGCAGCAGCGTCTTCCTCCCATGCAGTTCTTTCTGATGTAGCAGAGCTGCATGGGCTGAACGAGAAAGAAGACAGAAGACCAGGATCGTGGAGGAGTGAGAGGGAGTAATAAACATGGAGTCTCTAAGTGTGTCTGTGTATTTATTTCTATTAAAGTATTTTTTCTCTGTGTGGTGTCTTTTTTTTAACCCTATATTGGAGATTCTTAATGGCCGACTTGCCTGACATTAAGAATCTCTGGCTTAATACTAGCTAGTAAAACAAAGCTAGTATTAACCCATTATTACCCAGCAAGCCACCCGGCTTCAGGGCTGCTGGAAGAGTTGGATACAGCGCCAGATGAAGGCACTTCTATGAAAGTGCCATTTTCTGGGGCGGCTGTGGACTGCAATTCGTAGCAGAGAGGCCCAGGAAGCTCAGGCTAACCTGTACTGCAGATTCCAAACCCCAGCTGCCTAGTTGTACCTGGATGGACACAAAAATGGGGCAAAGCTCATGTCATTTTTTTTTTTAATTATTTCATGAAATTCATGAAATAATTAAAAAAAGGCTTCCCTATATTTTTAGTTCCCAGCCGGGTACAAATAGGCAGCTGGGGGTTGGCGGCAGCCATACCTGGCTAGCATACAAAAATATGGCGAAGCCCACGTCATTTTTTTGGTGGGCAAAAAACTGCTGCATACAGTCATGGATGGAGTATGCTGAGCCTTGTAGTTCTGCAGCTGCTGTCTGCTCTCCTGCATACACTAGTGAATGGAGCATGCTGAGCCTTGTAGTTCTGCAGCTGCTGTCTGCTCTCCTGCATACACTAGGGAATGGAGCATGCTGAGCCTTGTAGTTCTGCAGCTGCTGTCTGCTCTCCTGCATACACTAGTGAATGGAGCATGCTGAGCCTTGTAGTTCTGCTCCGCCTGTCTCTCCCTCCAGCATACAGTCCTGGATGCAGGATGCTGAGCCTTGTAGTTCTGCAGCTGCTGTCGGCTCTCCTGCATACACTAGTGGATGAAGTGTGCCGAGCCTTGCAGTTCTGCTCCCCCTGCCTTTCCCTCCAGCATACAGTCCTGGATGGAGGATGCTGAGCCTTGTAGTTCTGCAGCTGCTGTGTGCTCTCCTTTATACAGACAGCAGACAGCAGCTGCAGAACTACAAGGCTCAGCATGCTCCATCCAGGACTGTATGCAGGAGTTTTTTTCCCCCCAAAAAATTTACGTGGGCTTCGCCATGTTTTTGTATGCTAGCCAGGTACAGCAGGCAGCTACGGGCTGCCCCCAACCTCCAGCTGCCTATTTGTACCCGGCTGGGAACTAAAAATATAGGGAAGCCCCTTTTGTTTAATTATTTCATGAATTTCATGAAATAATTAAAAAAAAAATGAAGGGGCTTCGCCCAATTTTTGTGTCCAGCCAGGTACAACTAGGCAGCTGGGGATTGGAATCCGCAGCGCAGGGTGCCCAAGCTTTCTGGGCACCCCAGCTGCGAATTGCAGTCCACAGCTGCCCCAGAAAATGGCGCTTACTTAGAAGCGCAATCTTCTGGCGCTGTATCCAAGTCTTCCAGCTGCCCTGGTGACGGGTGGCTCGCTGGGTAATAATGGGGTTAGGGCTAGCTGTATATTATCAACTGGCCCTAAGCCCGAAAATTCATGGTGTCACGCCAATATTAGACATGGCCACCATGAATTTCTAGCACAGATAAAAAAAAACACAACACACAGAAAAATATTTTTATTAGAAATAAAACACAACACAATTAGTGACTCCATCTTTATTGAAGTAAAGAACCCCCCTCCCCAGTGATCCTGGGTCAAGGGTCCCGCGCCGTCCAATCCGGATCCAATATTATCTAATCAGTTTGCTGGAAGGCAAAGCGATCAGATGATGTGTCAAGTTCAAGGGCCTGAATCACATGACACATCAGCTGATTGTATAAAAGCCGTTTATACAATCAGCTGATGCATCAGTGCAAAAAAAACAAAAAAAAAACTGTAAGCGGTAAAAAGCCGGCCTCACCGCTCGACTTATAGTGTCAGCTGATTCCGTCAGGTGACCGCATCAGCTAATCATCGCCAGGTCTGAGAGAGAGAAAAGAGAGAGAAAAGAGAGGGAAAATAGTGAGAGAAAAGATAGAGAAAAGAGAATTGAGAGAGAAAGAGAGAGAGGGAGAGAGAGAGAAGAGAGAGGAGAGAGAGAAGAAGAGAGAGAGAGAGAAGAGAGAGGGAGAGAGAGAAGAGAGAGAGGAGAGAGAGAAGAAGAGAGAGAGAGAAGAGAGAGGGAGAGAGAGAAGAGAGAGAGAGGGAGAGAGAAGAGAGAGAGAGAAGAGGGAGGGAGAGAGAAGAGAGAGAAGAGAGAGAGGAGAGAGAAGAGAGAGAAGAGGAGAGAAGAGGAGAGAAGAGGAGAGAAGAGGGGAGAAGAGGAGAGAAGAGAGAGAAGAGAGAGGAGAGAGGGGATGGAGGGGAGAGAGAGAGAAGAGATAGGAGAGAGGAAGAGAGAAAGGAGAGAGAGAGAGGAGAGAGAGGAGAGAGAGAAGAGAGAGAGGAGAGAGAGGAGAGAGAAAGAAGAGAGAGAGGAGTGAGAGAGGAGAGAGAGAAGAGAGAGAGAGAGGAGAGAGAGAGAGGAGAGAGAGGAGAGAGCAATGCAGTCTCATTCCGTGAACTGCTCCGATTTAAGAGGTGTGTCCTGCGGCTCACAGCTGATGTCTGTCTCCTCCCCTCAGTGCATAATTAAATTAAATTATACTTATAAATAAATAATAATTAAATTTAAAATTATAAATAAATTAAATTAAATTCTTTACCGGGACGACTGGGACTCAAACTCGTGAACTAATTCTCCTTAGGCAGTAGCTCTAACCATTGAGCCACTGCCTCTAATGAAAAGCATGGGAAGATTTTGTAATCTTGACCTCTATATTGAAGTAGAGAATCCAGAAGCAGATTGTTCAGCTGCAAGGATGGGTGGATGGATGGATGGTGAAAGGAGTGAACACTGGCACCGTTCAGCGAGCTAACCGCTCAATCTTCCTATTTCAGGTTTATACACGCATTATATGGCTTTTAAATTTCCTTGCTTTCTAGCCACAGTGCTCATTCTAATAAACAATGAAAGGAGGAAACACTGGCACCATTCAGCGAGCTAACCGCTCAATTTTCCTATTTCAGGTTTATGCACGCATTATATGGCTTTTAAATTTCCTTGCATTCTGGCCATGGTGCTCATTCCAATAAACAGTGAAAGGAGGAAACACTGACACCATTCAACGAGCTAACCGCTCAATTTTCCTATTTCAGGTTTATGCACGCATTATATGGCTTGTAAATTTCCTTGCATTCTGGCCACGGTGCTCATTCCAATAAACAGTGAAAGGATGAAATACTGGCACCATTCAGCGAGCTAACCACTTAATCTTCCTATTTCAGGTTTAAACACGCATTATATTGCTTGTAAATTTCCTTGCATTCTGGCCATGGTGCTCATTCCAATATAACAGTGAAAGGAGGAAACACTGGCACCATTCAGCAAGCTAACCGCTTAATCTTCCTATTTCAGGTTTAAACACGCATTATATTGCTTGTAAATTTCCTTGCATTCTGGCCATGGTGCTCATTCCAATATAACAGTGAAAGGAGGAAACACTGACACCATTCAGCGAGCTAACCGCTCAATCTTCCTATTTCAGGTTTACACATGCATTATATTGCTTGTAAATTTCCTTGCATTCTGGCCACGGTGATCATTCCAATGAAAGGCCACGCCTTTGCCACTGACCTGATGGTCGAATAAAACAGCTTTTTTTACCGCATATTTGGTGAGTGCCTTACGTCTCTTTTCACATGGACTGGATGTATGGATGGAGGCATGGATGGATGGATGGATGAAGGTATAGAGGGATGGATGGAGGGATGGAGGGAGGGATGAAGGGAGGGATGAATGGATGGAGAGATGGAGGGAGGGATGAATGGATGGAGGGATGGATGCATAGATGGAGGGATGGAGGGAGGGATGGAGGGATGGATGAATGAATGAAGGGATGGAGGGAGGGATGGATGGGAGTGCAAACACTGGCACTACCGCACTCATCATCCTCGCACACTTGAAGACACTACAACCCCCATCATCCTGGCACATACGCAGGCACTATGGCACTCATCATCCTTGCACACACGCAGGCACTACGGCCACTCATCATCCTCGCACACACACAAGGAACTACGGCACTCATCATCCTCGCACACACTCAGGCACTATGGCCACTCATCATCCTCACACACACGCAGGCACTATGGCCACTCATGATCCTCGCACACACGCAGGCGCTACAGCACTCATCATTCTCGCACACATGCAGGCACTATGGCCAATCATCATCCTCGCACACACGCAGGCACTATGGCACTCATCATCCTCGCACACACGCAGGTACTACGGCACTCATCATCCTCGCACAAACGCAGGCACTACAACCCCCATCATCACCGCACACACGCAGGCACTACAGCACTCATCATCCTCGCACACACGCAGGCACTACAACCTCCATCATCACCGCACACATGCAGGCACTACGGCATTCACCATCCTCGCACACACGCATGCACTATGGCACTCATCATCCTCGCACACACGCAGGCACTACAACCCCCATCATCACCGCACACGCAGGCATTACCTCAGTGACGTCCCCGCTGACAGCACTGCTCACGTCAGTTGCTCCGTGGATCTGACACAGAGCACTCCTGTTCTACGGTGCTCCCTGTCAGCTTCATGTAGCAGAGCTGGATGCGTCGCGGGACCTCTGTTGATTACGCTGGACCTGGTGGGGGAATTTGGGGATTTTAATAAAATGGTTAAAGAGGGTGTTTTTTTGTCTTTTATTCCAAATAAAGGATTTTTTGTTGTGTGTGTTTATTTACTTTCACTTACAGGTTAATCATGGAAGGTATCTCGGGGAGACGCCTGCCATGATTAACTCCTTATTACCCCGATTGCCACTACACCAGGGCAATTCGAGATGAACTGGGTAGAGTCCCGGAACTGTCGCATCTAATGGATGCAGCAATTCCGGGCGGCTGCCTGCTAATATTGTTAGGGTGGTGGGCTCCCCATAATGTGGCGCTCCCCATCCTGACAATACCAGCCTCCAGCCGTGTGGCTTTATCCTGGCAGGTATCAAAATTGGGGGGAATAGCAGGTTTTTTTTTTTTTTTTAATTAATTATTTTACTGCACAATATAGACCCGCCGGTGGCTGTATATGGCTGCAGTGAAACAGCAGTCACTCATCGTGGGGGCGTGTCTGACTGAAACCAAGCATGGGTGCCTGTGGGCAGGGAAAGAAGGAAATACCCGATTGAATAATGAAGTGGCAGCCATTTTCAAAAGAAGAAAAGCCGCCGGAGCTTTGTAACAGCTGTGCAGCGCCGCGCCCGTGATCGGTGAGTAGGGAAGAGAGAGGGATTGTGCTGGAGATGCAGGACTCATGCAGATACGCAACGTGCACACATAGCCTTACTATGAAAAGCCACACTTTTTGATGATCAATCCGTTATCGAACGTAACTCGAACAGCTAAACTTCAAGCAAATCGTTCGAGTTCGTCGAACGACTTGAACACCGCCCAAAATCACTCAAATTTAAAATTGGCGAACCGTTCGAATCGAACATTGCTCATCTCTAGTAATGACATCAACACCCTATATAAGGTGTGCTTAAATATTAGGCAACTTCCTTTCATTTAGCAAAATGGGTCATGTTGTGAATGCCAGTTATGCTTTAGCTGCTGTACCTTGTGAAATGGAAGGGTTATGGGCAGCAGGATAAGTCTTGGGTTGTGGCTTCTGACATTCATGCGGACAGGTTGGTTCGCATGAATGTCATGATCCATCATGCTCATCCTGAGCGATCCGGTGGCATTGGTGAGGGTTCGGTGACCCTTCCTCAAGGGGGGTACTGTTGTGAATGTCAGTTATGCTTTAGTGTTACGGTTGCTGCGAGCACTGGAGACTATGTCCAGATTTCTTGCTACTGCACATGTGCGAGCGCTGGAGACTAAGTCCAGATTTCTTGCTACTGCACATGTGCGAGCGCTGGAGACTAAGTCCAGATTTCTTGCTACTGCACATGTGCGAGCGCCGGAGACTAAGTCCTATCTTGGAGCCATTGCACATGTGCGGGTGACATCATCGCTGACACGAGGTCACATGTCTCTGACACCTTCTATGCCGATTGGTCGCTGGTCATGTGCTTGTGACGCCTTGCTCGGTGATAGGCCAGCATGACGTCACTCCTGTCGTTCTGGCAGCGGATTGGCTCTGGTGTCCTCCATCTTGGATGAGGCACAGAGTCTATATAAGACCCTGACACACGCCGCATGGTGCTCAGTCCTCTTGGTTCATGCATGAGAGTAGACGCTCTGTGCACGTTCCTCTAGGCATCTCTCTGTCTATGCTAGGTGAGCGCTACCGGCAGGGTAGCGTTCTTATACCTTACAGCTTCGGCTGCTGTTCGTATCCTTACCTCTTAGGGGAGCGGACATAGGCAGGTGCCTGAGGCACATGGTCTGGCTGGGCCTTGTGATTCGACTCGTAGGTGGTCGTTGCCGCTAGGGTAACGTTCCTTATACTGCGTCTGGCAGTTGTACGTATCCTCGCACACTAGGGGAGCGAACAGAGGTAGGAGCTTTGTGCGGCTTACGCTGCTGTTCGTTTCTTTTGCACCACTAGAAGAGCGGACCTAGGCAGGTGCCATATCTAGTGGTTCGTGTCCTCACACACTAGTGGAGCGAACGCAGGTAGGAGCTTTGTGCGGCTTACGCTGCTGTTCGTCTCTTTTGCACCACTAGAAGAGCGGACCTAGGTAGGTGCCATTTCGCACACATTGCCTTTGTCTCTGTGATTATTAACAGAGATCATTCCACACACCCTCCAAGTAAGGGAGGAATTGCTTTACTTACTTATTATATCCTTCTGTGAGTTAACAGAGGTATTGCACTCTGCCATAGTCTGCAGCAGAGTCTCTGCACGGTGGACCCTGACTGTCTGATATCTCTTTGGTTTTTATAATCAGACAGCCCCCGTAACATTAGGACTGAGCCAAGGGTCTGGCAGTTATGGCAGAATATCAGCAGTTACATCGTTACATACAAGTACTTGAGTCACGGCTCAAGAGTATAGAGGATAAACCTCAGACCATGGTGACATCTGCACATGATCCTCGACTTGCTCTGCCAAACAGATATTCTGGCGATGCCAGATCATGTCGTGGTTTCATTAGTCAGTGTCAGATACACCTAGAGGTCAACTCTTCTCGCTTCTCTACGGAGAGGTCCAGAGTAGGCTTTATCATCTCCTTACTTCAGGACAAAGCCTTAGAATGGGCGACTCCCTTATGGGAGCGCTCTGATGTGGTTACTCTGAGACATCAAGACTTTCTTGATGCTCTTAAGGCGGTATTCATGGGTCCGCAGGTTACCCATGATGCGGCCCTGAGACTGTTAGATCTATCTCAGGGTTCGTTATCCACTAGTTCTTATGCCATTGCTTTTAGAACTCTGGTGGCAGAACTAGATTGGCCAGAGAAGGTGTTGATTCCTATCTTCTGGAGAGGGTTGGCAGGCTATGTCAAGGATGCTCTTGCTACTCGTGAGGTCCCTGCTTCTCTGGAGGACTTGATCACAGTAGCAGCGAGGATCGATGTACGCCATAAGGAACGTAGACTCGAGGTCTCTTCCTCACGCCCTAAGCATCGGGCTATTCCAGTTGTTGAGGGTCCACTACCATCTTCCTCAGCATCTGAAACATCTCCCACTCCTATGGAGTTAGGTCATACGTTCTCCAGACTACGCAAGTCTGGTCCTCCTATATGTTACGTATGTCGTCAGGCTGGGCACTATGCCAACAAGTGTCCTAGTCGTCAGGGAAACTCCCTGGCCTAGTAACCATTAGAGGGGGGTTACTAGAGACGTCTTCTGCACCCTCTAAGTGTTGTATCTCAGGTCAGCTCTCGTTATCTGAGAATACATGGCCTATTATGGCTTTTGTGGATTCCGGAGCTGACGGGACTTTTGTGTCCTCAGGATTTGTAAAGGGACACAATATTCCCTCTATCATGTTAGAGACGCCTATTCCTGTCCGTGTTGTTAATGGAACTATGTTGTCTGACTCCATTACATTGAGGACAGTTCCCTTGCGCCTTTCCCTGTCTCAGGGTCACATAGAGGAGATTTCTTTTCTTGTTTTGCCTGAGGGTATAGACGACATCCTTCTGGGTCTTCCATGGCTTCGGACTCATGCTCCTCACATTGACTGGGCGTCTGACAGCATTATTAGTTGGGGTTCGAAATGTCAGTCCCGATGTCTTCCCTTACCACCTAAGGTCGTTGCGGTTGCATCAACTGATCTCTCTCCCATACCTACACCCTATTTGGATTTCGCTGACGTGTTCTCCAAACAGGGTGCTGAGGTTCTTCCACCCCATAGGCCGTATGACTGTGCCATAGACCTTATCCCAGGTTCGGTTCCACCTAAAAGCAGGGTTTACCCCCTGTCGATACCTGAGTCGGAGGCCATGTCGACCTATATAAGAGAGAGTTTAGAGAAGGGGTTCATTCGTAAGTCTGTCTCTCCCGCGGGAGCTGGGTTTTTCTTTGTTCGGAAGAAAGAGGGTGATTTGCGTCCCTGCATAGATTACAGGGGTCTCAACGCAATCACAATAAAGAACAAATACCCATTACCTTTAATTTCGGAGCTCTTTGACAGACTGAGAGGAGCTCAAGTTTTTACGAAGTTGGATCTGCGGGGTGCGTATAACTTGGTACGAATTCGAAAGGGTGACGAATGGAAGACCGCTTTTAACACCCGAGACGGTCACTATGAATACCTCGTCATGCCTTTTGGGTTATGTAATGCACCCGCAGTATTTCAGGACTTCGTAAATGATGTGTTCAGGGATTTACTGTTATCCTCAGTAGTGGTGTATCTGGACGACATCCTGATTTTTTCTCCTGATCTGGAGACTCATCGTCAGGATGTCGTTCGTGTCCTTTCCCGTTTAAGGGAGCACTCATTGTTTGCTAAACTCGAGAAATGTGTATTCGAGCAGTCCTCATTGCCTTTTTTGGGTTACATTATCTCACAAGAGGGCCTGGCTATGGATCCTGCGAAGCTCTCTGCTGTCCTGAAATGGTCCGAACCTCATTCCTTGAAGGCGGTGCAACGCTTCTTAGGATTCATAAATTATTACAGGCAGTTCATACCCCATTTTTCTACTTTGGTGGCCCCTTTGGTGGCCTTGACTAAGAAAGGTGCTAATCCCAAAGCCTGGTCTACTGAGACATCTCAGGCTTTTGAGGCAGTAAAAAGACACTTTTCAACTGCTCCCGTTCTTCAAAGACCCGATGAGAGTAAGCCCTTCCTCTTAGAGGTTGATGCCTCTTCAGTGGGTGCTGGTGCGGTCTTGTATCAAAAGAACGGTGCAGGTAGAAAAAGGCCGTGTTTCTTCTTTGCTAAAACCTTTTCACCGGCAGAGAGAAACTATACCATTGGGGATAGGGAACTGCTCGCCTTGAGATTAGCCTTGGAGGAGTGGCGTCACTTGCTGGAAGGAGCGAAACATCCTTTCCAGGTCTATACAGACCATAAGAATCTGACGTACTTACAAACCGCTCAGCGTCTGAATCCTCGCCAAGCCCGCTGGTCCTTGTTTTTCTCCCGCTTTCACTTCTCCATCAACTATCTGTCTGGGAGTAAGAATAACAAGGCAGACGCCCTGTCTCGCTCTATGCTTTCTACCCAGGAAGAGATTGACGAACCTTGTCTTATCCTTCCCTCCAGGGTTTTTCATACGCTCTCCCCTGTGACGTTAGACCAAATCCCACCAGGCAAGACCTTTGTTCCGCCTGATCGACAGAATGATATACTGTCATGGGCCCACACCTCAAAGGTGGGTGGGCATTTTGGTATTAGGCGGACACGAGAGTTACTGGAGAGGTGGTATTGGTGGCCACACTTAGCCAGCCACGTCAAGAGATATGTCGGTTCCTGCTACTCGTGTGCTCGCAACCGTCCATTACGGCAGAGACCGGCTGGGCTCTTGCATCCTTTACCAGTGCCAGATAGACCATGGGAGGTGGTAGGCATGGACTTTGTGGGTGATCTTCCATGTTCACAGGGACATAGATTTGTGTGGGTCATTACGGACCATTTCTCCCGGATGGTTCATCTCGTACCGTTATCTAGAATCCCATCTTCCAGGGTACTAGCCAAACTATTCCTCAAGCATGTCTTTAGGCTTCACGGGATGCCAGATCGTATCATTTGTGATAGAGGCCCGCAATTTACTTCCCGTTTCTGGCGAGATCTTTGTAGCCTTCTGCAAATTGAGTTGAATCTCTCTTCAGCATACCATCCGGAGACCAATGGTTTGGTTGAACGTACCAATCAATCTATGATTATATACCTTCGACACTTTGTTGCTGAGAATCACGATAACTGGTCCTCCCTCCTACCCTGGGCAGAATTTGCCCTTAACAATTCGCTGGCTGAGGCCACTGGGCAGACACCGTTCGTACTCAATAATGGGCAACACCCTAGGGTACCGGTACCGTTTCCCGCTGCTGCACCTCCTCCTCTTGTGGTCGACTGGGCAACTAATGCCAGAGAGGTTTGGGATCGGACTCAAGAGTCGATCCAAGCAGCTAAGGACCGTATGAAGACGGTGTCCGATCGGTTTCGTCGCCCGGCTCCTGTCTTTTCTCCAGGGGACTTTGTGTGGCTCTCTGCAAAACACGTGAGACTTAGAGTGAGCTCTGTCAAATTTGCTCCTCGCTTCCTGGGTCCTTATGAGGTTCTTCGACAGGTAAATCCTGTAGTCTACCAATTGAAGTTACCTGTCCATCTTAGGATTCATGACAAATTCCATGTCTCACTGCTAAAGCCGGCTATTTTACCTCACGCTCGTGAAGTGCACTCTCCTGCCTCTGATTCCTCTCGCTCTAGCTATGAGGTACGAGCCATAGTTGGTTCTAAGATAGTTAGAGGGCGCAGGTTCTTCTTGATAGATTGGGAGGGCTATGGCCCGGAACATCGCTCTTGGGAGCCTGAGGAGGCTGTCCATGCTCCCGACTTAGTTGCCGATTACCTGCGTCGCCGGGAGGGGGGCCCTTGAGGGGGAGGTACTGTTACGGTTGCTGCGAGCACTGGAGACTATGTCCAGATTTCTTGCTACTGCACATGTGCGAGCGCTGGAGACTAAGTCCAGATTTCTTGCTACTGCACATGTGCGAGCGCTGGAGACTAAGTCCAGATTTCTTGCTACTGCACATGTGCGAGCGCCGGAGACTAAGTCCTATCTTGGAGCCATTGCACATGTGCGGGTGACATCATCGCTGACACGAGGTCACATGTCTCTGACACCTTCTATGCCGATTGGTCGCTGGTCATGTGCTTGTGACGCCTTGCTCGGTGATAGGCCAGCATGACGTCACTCCTGTCGTTCTGGCAGCGGATTGGCTCTGGTGTCCTCCATCTTGGATGAGGCACAGAGTCTATATAAGACCCTGACACACGCCGCATGGTGCTCAGTCCTCTTGGTTCATGCATGAGAGTAGACGCTCTGTGCACGTTCCTCTAGGCATCTCTCTGTCTATGCTAGGTGAGCGCTACCGGCAGGGTAGCGTTCTTATACCTTACAGCTTCGGCTGCTGTCCGTATCCTTACCTCTTAGGGGAGCGGACATAGGTAGGTGCCTGAGGCACATGGTCTGGCTGGGCCTTGTGATTCGACTCGTAGGTGGACGTTGCCGCTAGGGTAACGTTCCTTATACTGCGTCTGGCAGTTGTTCGTATCCTCGCACACTAGGGGAGCGAACAGAGGTAGGAGCTTTGTGCGGCTTACGCTGCTGTTCGTCTCTTTTGCACCACTAGAAGAGCGGACCTAGGCAGGTGCCATATCTAGTGGTTCGTGTCCTCGCACACTAGTGGAGCGAACGCAGGTAGGAGCTTTGTGCGGCTTACGCTGCTGTTCGTCTCTTTTGCACCACTAGAAGAGCGGACCTAGGTAGGTGCCATTTCGCACACATTGCCTTTGTCTCTGTGATTATTAACAGAGATCATTCCACACACCCTCCAAGTAAGGGAGGAATTGCTTTACTTACTTATTATATCCTTCTGTGAGTTAACAGAGGTATTGCACTCTGCCATAGTCTGCAGCAGAGTCTCTGCACGGTGGACCCTGACTGTCTGATATCTCTTTGGTTTTTATAATCAGACAGCCCCCGTAACATTTAGCTGCTGTGAGGCTCCCTCTTGTGGCCAGGAATGGTTTGGACAGAGACCAGGTGTGCTGGAGCAATGGTCGTTTCCAGTGCTAACTCTCTGCCTATTTAAACCTTGGTCTGCTAGCAGGCTGAGCCGGTTTTCATTTGTTCTTCAGTTTACCAGCCTTCTCCTCTTGCTCCAGACCACATCAACCCCAGATAAGTGTTTGGTTCTTTCTTATGTTGTTTTGTTCTTTTTGTTCTTATCTGGGTTTGTCATTTACTGTGGTTATTGTCAGTTCATTAGCTTGCAGGAATCTTCCCTCTCTGTGCTTAGCTGGGAAGCTCCCTGCAGCTATGTTTGGAGTATTGCTCCTATAAGTCCATGTGTTTGTTGCTTCTTGAATTTGTAATTGTTCCTGCTTTCTGTTCATTGGTTTGACAAGAGCGCCTGATTTAGGAGGGAGTTCAGATCGTGCGATCTGAGGACTTTTTGTACTATCAGGTATTTGGATTTTTGTAGGGTTTTTTCTCTGGCCACCATCAGCCCCTTTCCCATCCTTTCCTATTTAGTCAATGGGGCCTCACATTTGCTAATCCTATCATCGATCTGTGTATTGTGTTTTCCTATATCACCGTAGTCTTTGAATGTGGGGGGCTTGCTATACCTTTTTGGTCTATTTCTGAGGTAGAGCTATTCATCCTTCCTTTCTTTAGGAAAATTAGTTCTCCGGCTGGGATTGCGGTGCATAGGATGTTAGTTCACCCCTCAGCTACTTCTAGTGTTGATGGTTAGTAAGGGGATGGCGGCCAGATTAGTTGCCAATGCGCTTGTCACCTTTTTTGCCAATGATCTATTGTGATCTTCCATGGTTCCGGATCACAACAGTAGAACCGGCCTAATATTTAAAGGGTACCCTTAAGAAAAAAAAAAGAAAAAAAAAAAGTCTGCTGAAATTTTTTTTTTTCCTAGCATGGATGAATTGGGTGAGCGTGTTGCTCATCTTGATGCTAAGGTTCATCATATGGAGTCTTATCTTGCACGGATTCCCCTTGCAGAACCTAAGATTTCCGTTCCTGAATTTTTTTCGGGAGATAGGTCGAGATTTTTGAGTTTCAAAAATAATTGTAAATTATTTTTTGACCTGCGCCCTAAGTCCTCAGGGAATCCCATACAGCAGGTCAAGATTGTCATCTCCGTACTGCGTGGTGACCCTCAGGACTGGGCCTTCTCTTTGGCATCTGATGATCCGATTCTCAGTGATGTGGACTCCTTTTTTTGGGTCTTGGGATTATTATATGACGAACCCAATATTGTGGACCAAGCAGAAAAGGCCTTGTTGTCGTTAACTCAGGTTCTGGATTCTGCAGAAACTTTTTGTCAGAAATTTCGAAAGTGGGCAGTCCTTACCAAATGGAATGATGACGCGCTTGCGGCTCTTTTTTGGAAGGGTATTGCTGATAATGTGAAGGATGTAATGGTGGTATTCCCTGTCCCTTCTGGTCTTGATGCCTATATGACCTTAGCCATTCAGATCGATAGGCGGTTATGTGAGCGCAGGAAGATAGCTGCTGATTTTGTGCCTGTGGAACAGCCTTTGGAGCCTATGGAGTGTGATAGGGTCCTCTCTAATGCTGGTCGGCAGGGGTTCAGATGGAAGAATAGACTGTGCTTCTATTGTATAGATGTTTCTCATAATATCTCTGTCTGCCCTAAACGTGAAAGGAGATTGGCTAGTTCTGTTACTGTGTGTTCTTTGCAACCAAAGTTTCTTTTGTCTGTTACACTGATTTGCTCATTGTCTTCATTTTCTGCACTGGCCTTTGTGGACTCAGGGGCAGCTCTCAATTTGATGGATTTTGGGTTTGCTAGGGATTGTGGTTTCCCCATGGTTCCTTTGCAAACTCCTATTCCTTTAAGGGGCATTGATGCTACCCCTTTGGCAGATAATAAACCCCAATTTTGTTCCCAGGTGACTATGAGAGTAGCACCCGCGCATCAGGAAACTTGTACATTTTTAGTATTGCATAATTTACATAATACTTTGGTACTGGGATTTCCGTGGTTGCAGACCCATAATCTAGTCCTTGACTGGAGATCCTTGTCGGTAGCTAGTTGAGGTTGTCAAGGTGTGCATCAGGACCTTTCCGTGTCGTCCACGTCTGCTCAAACAGTTGTTGTTCCGGCTTTCTTGTCTGATTTCCGTGATGTATTTAATGATCAGGAATCTGATTCTCTGCCCCCACACTGGGACTATGACTGTTCCATTGAGTTGGTGCCCGGTAGTAAATTTCCCAAGGGGCGGATTTTCAACTTGTCTGTGTCTGAACATGATGCCATGCGGTCATACATCAGGGAATCATTGGAGAAGGGGCACATTCAGCCCTCATCTTCTCCTTTGGGTGCTGGCTTTTTCTTTGCTTCTAAGAAAGATGGGTCGTTGAGACCTTGTATTGATTACCGCCTTCTTAATAAAATCACGATCAAATATCAGTACCCTTTGCCTCTGATGTCTGATCTTTCTGTAGAGTGAAGAGTGCCAAATGGTTTACGAAACTGGATCTTTAGGGGGTGTACAATCTCATCCGTATTAAAGAGGGTGATGAAGGGAAGACGGCTTTTAATACTCCTGAGGGGCATTTTGAGTATCTAGTGATGCCTTTTGGGCTCACTAATGCCCCCTCTGTCTTCCAGGCCTTCATGAATGACATTTTCCGGGACCTTATTGGTAAATTTTTGATTGTCTATTTGGATGACATCTTGATTTTTTCTGATGATTGGGACTCTCATGTTGGGCAACTATGGGCTGTTTTTCAGATACTCAAGGATAATGCTCTGTACATTAAGGGGTCAAAGTGCCTCTTTGGGGTGCAAAGGATTTCCTTTTTGGGGTTCATTTTGTCTCCCTCCGCTATCGAGATGGGCTCGGTTAAGGTTCAGGCTATTTACGACTGGGTGCAACCGACTTCTCTAAAATCCCTGCAGCAGTTTTTGGGGTTTGCAAATTTTTACCGTAAATTTATAGCCAATTTTTCTGCCATTGTCAAACCTCTGACAGATTTGAGCAAGAAGGGAGCTTTTTGCTGAGAATTGGACCCCAGAGGCAATTGTGGCCTTCCAGGAGCTTAAAAGGCGGTTCACTTCTGCCCCAGTCCTGCAGCAACCTGATGTGTCTCGCCCATTTCAGGTTGAGATCGATGCCTCAGAGATCGGAGCAGGTGCTGTTCTATCTCAACGAGACTCTATTTCAGGTAAACTTAAGCCCTGTGCCTTTTTCACTCAGACGTTTGCTCATTCTGAACGGAATTATGATGTAGGGAACCAGGAATTATTGGCTATGAAGTGGGCGTTTGAAGAATGGAGACATTGGTTGGAAGGGGCTAGACATCAAGTTGTGGTGCTTACGCACCACCAGAATCTTACCTATCTGGAATCTGCCAAGAGGTTGAATCCTCGGCAGGCCAGGTGGGTTTTGTTTTTTTACTCAGTTTAATTTTGTGGTCTCTTTTTTGCCTGGCACCAAGAATGTTAAGGCTGATGCCCTTTCCAGGAGTTTCTGTGCTGACTCTCTGGAGGTTGCCGAGCTGTCTACTATCGTGAATGATGGTGTAGTTCTCTTGGCCATTTTGCCTGATCTGCGGTTGGCACTGGTGGGATTTCAGGGGGATAAACCTGAGAGATGTCCTGCGGGAAAACTGTTTGTCCCGGACCAATGGAGAAACTGAGTTGTCTCTTAGGTTCATTGCTCTGTTTTGGTGGGTCATCCTGGCATTTTTGGTACTCGGGATCTTGTGAGCCGCTCTTTTTGGTGGCATTCCCTGTCTCGAGATGTTCGTAGTTTTGTGCAGTCGTGTGGAGTTTGTTCTAGGTCTAAGCCCTGTTGTTCACGTTCTAGTGGGCTATTATCGCCTTTGCCGGTACCTAAGAGGCCTTGGATGCACATCTCTATGCATTTTATTTCAGAGCTTCCCGTCTCTCAGAAAATGACTGTGATTTGGGTGATCTGTGATAGATTCTCCAAGATGGTCCACTTAGTTCCCCTATCTAAGTTGCCGTCTTCATCAGAGTTGGTGCCTTTGTTTTTCCAGCATGTTGTTAGTTTGCATGGTATTCCCGAAAACATTATTTCTGACAGGGGAGTGCAGTTAGTATCCAGATTTTGGAGGATTTTTTGTTCCAAATTGGGTGTTCAGCTGTCTTTCTCCTCGGCGTTTCATCCTCAGACCAATGGTCAGACTGAAAGGGCTAACCAGACCCTGGAGACCTATTTACTGTGTTTTGTTTCTGCGGATCAGGATGATTGGGTTTCGTTTTTGGCTGAATTTGCCCTTAACAATAGGGCTAGCTCTACCACATTGGTGTCCCCATTTTTCTGCAATTTTGGGTATCACCCCAGGATCTTCTTGGGGCAGCTTGAGGCATCTGACTGTCCGGGGGTGGATTCTGTGGTAAACAGAATGCAGCAGATTTGGGGGCAGGTAGTGGATAGATTGTTTCAATCCCAAGAAACTGCCCAAAAGTTTGCCAACTGGCGTCGAACTGTTGGTCCCCGGTTTAAAGTGGGGGACATGGTGTGGTTGTCCTCTAAAAATATCCTCTGAGAGTCCCATATCCTAAATTTAAACCCAGATTTATTGGACCTTATAAGTTTTTGGAGATTATCAACCCTGTATCTTTCCGTTGGCTCTGCCTGCGTCATTTAAGATTCACAATGTCTTCCTTAAGTCCTTGTTGAAGAGACATGTGGAGCCAACAGTTCCTGCAGCAGCGCCTCCAGTCCTGACCCTGTTTTGGTACAAGGGGATCTGGAGTATGAGTTTGAAAAAATTCCTGTCGCTGTAGGCGGAAGCTTCAGTACCTTGTGAAATGAAAGGGTTATGGGCAGCAGGATAACTCTTGGGTTGTGGCTTCTGGCATTCATGTGGACAGGTTGATTTGCGCCTCCCATCATGCTCATCCTGAGCGACCCGGTGGCATTGGTGAGGGTTCGGTGACCCTTCCTCAAGGGGGGGGGTACTGTTGTGAATGTCAGTTATGCTTTAGCTGCTGTGAGGCTCCCTCTTGTGGCCAGGAATGGTTTGGACAGAGACCAGGTGTGCTGGAGCAATGGGCGTTTCCATTTCTAACTCTCTGCCTATTTAAACCTTGGTCTGCTAGCAGGCTGAGCCGATTCTCATTTGTTCTTCAGTTTACCAGCCTTCTCCTCTTGCTCCAGACCACATCTACCCCAGATAAGTGTTTGGTTCTTTCTTATGTTGTTTTGTTCTTTTTGTTCTTATCTGGGTTTGTCATTTACTGTGGTTATTGTCAGTTCATTAGCTTTCAGGAATCTTTCCTCTCTGTGCTTAGCTGGGAAGCTCCCTGCAGCTATAATTGGAGTATTGCTCCTATAAGTCCATGTGTTTGTTGCTTCTTGAATTTGTAATTGTTCCTGCTTTCTGTTCATTGGTTTGACAAGAGCGCCTGATTTAGGACGGAGTTCAGATCGTGCGATCTGAGGACTTTTTGTACTATCAGGTATTTGGATTTTTGTAGGTTTTTTCTCTGGCCACCATCAGCCCCTTTCCTATCCTTTCCTTTTTAGTCAATGGGGCCTCACCTTTGCTAATCCTATCATCCATCTGTGTATTGTGTTTTCCTATATCACCGTAGTCTTTGAATTTGGGGGGCTTGCTATACCTTTGCGGTCTATTTCTGAGGCAGAGAGCTTTTTTTTTGCCAATGATCTATTGTGATCTTCCATGGTTCCGGATCATAACAGGGTCAGAAGAGAGATTTGATGTTGTCTAAAAGCTCAAAATTGTGAGATGTCTTGCAGAGGGATGCAGTAGTCTTGACATTGCCAAACTTTTGAAGCGTTATCAGTGAACAATCAAGCGTTTCATGGCAAATAGCCAACAGGGTCACAAGAAGCATGTTGGGCAAAAAAAGGCGCAAAATAACTGCCCATAAATTGAGGAAAATCAAGCGTCAAGCTGCCAAGATGCCATTTGCCACAAGTTTGGCCATATTTCAGAGCTACAACGTTACTGGAGTATCAAAAAGCACAAGGTGTGCCATTCTCAGGGACATGGCCAAGGTAAGGAAGGCTGAAAAATGACCACCTTTGAACAAGAAACATAAGATAAAACGTCAAGACTGGGCCAAGAAATATCTTAAGACTGATTTTTAAAAGGTTTTATGGACTGATGAAATGAGAGTGACTCTTAATGGGCCAGATGGATAGACCAGAGGCTGGATCAGTAAAGGGCAGAGAGCTCCACTCCAACTCAGATGCCAGCAAGGTGGAGGTGGGGTACTGGTATGGGCTGGTATCATCAAAGATAAACTTGTGGGACCTTTTCGGGTTGAGAATGGAGTGAAGCTCAACTCCCAGACCCACTGCCAGTTTCTGGAAGACAACTTCTTCAAGCAGTGGTACAGAAAGAAGTCAGTATCGTTCAAGAAATACATGATTGTCGTGCAGGACAATGCTCCATCACATGCATCCAACTACTCCACAGCGTGGCTGGCCAGTGAAGGTCTAAAAGATGAAAAAATAATAACATGGCCCCCTTGTTCACCTGATCTGAACCCCATAGAGAACCTGTGGTCCCTCATAAAATGTGAGATCTATAGGGAGGGAAAACAATACACCTCTTGGAACAGTATCTGGGAGGCTGTGGTGGCTGCTGCACACAATGTTGATCGTAAACAGATCAAGCAACTGACAGAATCTATGGATGGTAGGCTGTTAAGTGTCATCATAAAGAAAGGTGGCTATATTGGTCACTAATTATTTTGGGTTTTGTTTTTGCATGTCAGAAATGTTTATTTCTAAATTTTGTGCAGTTATATTGGTTTACCTGGTGAAAATAAACAAGTTAGATGGGAGTATATTTGGTTTTTATTAAGTTACCTAATAATTCTGCACAGTAATAGTTACCTGCACAAACAGATATCCTCCTAAGATAGCCAAATCTAAAAAAAACCCACTCCAACTTCCAAAAATATTAAGCTTTGATATTTATGAGTCTTTTGGTTGATTGAGAACATAGTTGTTGATCAATAATAAAAAAATACTCTAAAGTACAACTTGCCTAATAAATCTGCACACGGTGTAGAAGTAATTCACTAATCTTATAACAATTGCCATTACTTTTAAGAGTTTGTCACATCAGGAATACTAAGGCCTGTGGATATATTGTGTGTCATTTTAATTCCCTCTAGAAACATGAATGATAAGTTGTTAATTTATTACATATGTGCCACCCCTAAGCAGGCGAGCTGCTCGGATCCGGGATTCCTGTGGTTCGAGTGTCCTTGTACCCGGGGTTTAGCGGACACTCGATGAAGGGGGTTATTTACAAGGGAGAAGTGTTCGTTAAGCCACCTGCGGGTTGCGGTAACTGGTATACCACCTCTGCTGTGTAAGGGGACCGGGGCTGATGGAATGGAGCAGCTAGATTTGAGTCCCTCTGCAAGTAGGGAAGGCCCCGGTGCCCTCGTGGTGTTGGATAAGGTGCACAATGCAGGAAACAGGGACACACACTGCTGGTTACCGTGGATGAAGAAAGAAGATACACGCTGATGGTAAACAAAGTCTTTACTCACATATGAGCTGAAGGGAACGGCCAGTTCAGGTCCCCGGTACTATCAGTGCCACTGTGTGATCCAGGTGCTTCTTCCTTGCAGTTTGTCCATGTAGTGTAGTGGGTCCCCGTAGTGTGGAACCTTTGGGGCCAGACTATGTCCAGCAGTCATTTCTCTCTAAAGAGCAGGCAGTGTGGCCCCTGTAGGTTAAGTCCCTTTGTCCCAGACCCTGGTCCTATTCATTGTCTGCTGATGCTCTTATGTTCAGGTCGGTCGGAGAGGCCCCTACAGGCTACCTCCTTGGTCAGGTCAATTACCAAGGCTCCTGAAGACTTCCTTGGTCTAGGGCCCTGTGACCTGTTTGTGCTCGGTCCAGTCAGGTCCCTGCACCCTCTAGGCTCCTTCACAAGCCTCAGGTCACAGCTCCCCTTGAAACTAGTCACCGTCCGCCTCTGCTCCTGGTTTACCGCTGCACACCCAGCTCAGAGGTTTTTCACTTAGCTCCTCTCTCTTTGGAGCTCTGAAGTCAACTAACTTGTCCTCACCCACCAGACTGTCTATTCACCCCCGGGCTGGCTCTGGGACTATGGAACCTTCCCCCCGGTCTGTGACTGTCAGGCACTGGTGTGGGTAGTAGCTGGGATTTTCTGTGTTGTGGAAGTAGTAGCACTGAGTTCCCTGGGACCTTGGGGGTAGGCCCTGCACCCTAGGAGAGGATGCAGTTCCCTGTAGCACCCTAAAACCTTCAGGTGCGCTACACATGGTCAATAATTCATGTACGATGCAGCAAGAGTCGGTCACCATGTTGAATATTGAGGTAACCGGGTAAAGATGGCTGCTGTTTCTAACAGCAGACTATCCCTGAACATTGGTCCAAGCTGCTGTACTTCTCCCATACTCTGAGGATTGCTGATATTGGCCAGTAAGTTCTGACCTGCTAATCACAGCAGTTTTCCAATAAAGTTATAAAAAAAATTTACAGTGACAAATGGTGGCCATTTCCCTAGTGCAGGTGAGTTCAGGGTTTTGCATTAGGTATCCTGCTCGGTGATGGGGTGAAATAAACCGTATAGGGCTGGCTAGGAAGTGCATGGTACAGCTGCAGGTGAGTGCAGGAGGTGTCCCATTTTCACTCTCCCTAGCACCAGGGCTCACCATTGTTAAAGCGTCCCTGAAGTCCCCCCTTCGTACGTGATGTTTTTGTAGTGCGCAGAGGTCTGATTGCAACTCTCATGACATGTGATCAGACTTCTCCCATTCCAAGTGTGATGATTACAAGGACAATGTCAGCACTTAAGGATCACTAATGTGACATCTAAAACTACTAGGGATTGCTGAAGTCCTGTTTCAGCACTGTGTCTCTTGCACAGTTTGTCTGCTGCACAGAGTGATCCTGAATGTAATTCAAGTGACAAGGGCTAGTGTAGTCCTCTGCACAGGAAGAGGACTACTGTACAATCATATACTGAGGAGGACATGGCGTTGATACTAGTACCCTCACTCAAGATGAGTGAAGATCCCATTGGTCACCAGTGACCACTAAGTGATGGTAAATAGGAAAATCCCATGGCAGAATTTTAAATAAAAGGATACTGGTACAGAACAGTTATACGTTTCTTAACATTTAAGGATTTATTCTAGTTTTTGTAACAACTGAGAAAAGCACAAATGCAAGTCACACAATAAATGTACTGCTCTAGCTCCATCTAAATATATCAAATATGTCTATTGGGGATTTGTCTCTCAAGTATTTCAGCTGTTATTCCTGAGATTAATTGCCACATTGGAAATTATCCACCATATGCCAAAATTGCAAGATTAACATTATCTGTTTTATTACCTGCAGTATTTAATTTACGTACTATAGTATGAGATGAATTTCAAATATAATATGTGTGACTGCAACATATAATGCTGCTGATAATTAAAAACTAACATACACGGTACTCTAGTGTGTCATGTGTTGCAACCATCAGTTATTTTTTAGCAAGAGAGAAATTATGATGGGCTTTTAACATTTATTTCTTATAAAATTAATTGAAGAAACAATATAAACTTTAAAACATGAAGTCATTTATTCCCTGTACGACTTTCCAACCTTTCTGTTCTCTTTACAATAAGAACCATTCATTGTAACAACTTCGTAAATGAGCACATTTTACACCTTTTGTTCTTTTTTTGTTTCACCTTTTTCTGAAATGGACTGTATGTATTTCATTACTGTGCTGTATTATGTATTGGGAGATATTCATTGGATTATGATGATTATTTATTCTTATGAAAACAGACGAATTTGAAATAGTCAATATCCTTAAGCATACATTTATATGCGGCAAATCTGATGCAAAACTGTTGTTTGTTTTCCCAAAATTTTAGTTCTGCTCCTCAGAATTAAGTTGTTTGGGCTTATGGATGTTAGCAAGCCCTGTTCAGACCAATTAGAATGTCCCAGAAGTTTCTCTTTGTGTTAATATAATCTATAGATGCGCAGTGTTAAAACATGTGACCAGCTACATGTTTGCTCGGCATTCATTTACTAGCCTGTTTACATGGGTCGACCTGTCCACAGATAGATCATTCAGTTCACATAGGCTGCCATTGTTCTTGATTTACATGAGTATGGCCAAAAAGATCATTTCACCCCACGAATGAGCGTTTTGTTCATTTACTGGCTGATCGCAGCCTGTTTAGACAGCACTGTAATTGTGAACAAGCCTTTCTAATAACACACGTTCATGATAATTATGCAGTGCAAATGGACCTTTAGAGCTTCACAGGTCAATATGCTTAGAAAACATCATCACTGCTTGCTTGGTGTGGGGCCTCTGACTCGAGATCATACAATTGTAGGGGGGTCAGGGTTATGCCCACCCCTGCAGAAGTAGCCGGCACACTGATGGTCTATGTATAATGTGTAAAATGTAAGTGTAATGTATAATGTGCATGTGAATTGTATAAAAAGCCACCAGGTGGCAGTGTTGTAGCACGACTGTCCTGGCACCTGAGTTAGTATGGAAAGTGTAAGGAAGAGGAGGAGAGCAGCATGTATTAAAGGGTCATATAGGAAGTAGACAGCAGGAGAGTTCCCAGGAAGATGTAGATATAAGATGTCCCAAGTAAAGAGTCCAGACCTTATGGGTCACCCCCACGGCTGCGACATATGGGTTCCTGTACTGATGGTGGAGCCACGTCCCCCAAGTAGAGTGGTTTAGTCAGACGGTCGGGGGCTTGGCATCAGTGTCTGCTAGTAGGAACCAAAAGAAGCCCTCACTCATAGAAAAGGTCAGTGCGCCCCTGTTGGTGGGGATATGACTACATGGGCTGGCACGAAGGGGAGACCCCTGGACGGATCCGGGCCCCTGTGCGGAACATGAAGTTAAGTGAGGGAAAGAGAGGCCCATAGAATATAGACTGTGCCCAGGTTCCAGAGAACCAATTGCGGCAAAATTGTATGAAGTGTGAACACCCTTTAGACGGATACTGGTGCCGGCAGGATGCAAACCAAAGTTGTATGAAGATCCCTGGAATAAAGTTGGAATTTTGTTTTTCTTCTTAAGAAAGACTCGAGCCTGAACTTTATTGTCTGATGAAGAAAAATGAATGTGTGTCGCTGAGACTGTTATGGAGTCCTCCTGTGTGCGGTGCGATAACTAGGAGGTGAGGGGTTAATGACAGGTCATGCTGTTGTGGCGCCCTGGACAAGCCAGGTCGTCACAGGTACTGCAACAACACACCCCACACCCCGGCTAGGCACACCGAAGTCAGACAAAATCCTTGTTGCCTCCCTCCAGGGGCTGATGTCCACACCAGGGGGTGGAGCCAGGCGGTTGGCCCCACCCACCGAGGAGTTCACAGTCCTGGAGGCGGGAAAGGAAATCAGCGCAGAGTAGTTAGGGAGTGTAAGAGTGAAGTGGTAGTAGAGGAGACTGACCGTGTTCGGGTGCGTGGCCCGGGCACATACAGCAAGGTTGGCAGACGGTGGTGACCGTCTGCAGGCGAGGCTGATTGACGTGAACCATAAGGACCGGGGATGGGCGGTGGCCCGCCGGTACCGGATCGGGGAGCGAAGAGAAGCCAGCACCATTCGGCAGGGCCTACGGACCCCGACCAGGCTTGGAGTCACCGTAAAACTGGTCAAATCCATTAGCGAAGGGAACCTCCAGGGTTTCCCAGCAGTCAAGACCCGATTGAAGGCAACCGCTCAAACCGTGAAGGGAAATACAGTCACCGCCAAGGCTACAGTTCCCAGGGCCAGAGCCTGCGGGCAAAAGGGGCTCCCTCAGCATCCATCCAAGCTGGGGAGCGGGTTACCGGTGGGAAGCCACCAGAACCGAGAACATAACACGGGTGCAGGGAAAGGCAGTCACCGCCAACCTACCGGGAGAAGAACCACCGCAGCCGTCTGTGGGACCCGTCCATCCAGCCGTTTGGTTTACCGGAGACTTTGCATTCATCATTGGCTGAGGGAGTACTACTGTGCCGTGCGGCACCGCGCTGCCCCCGCGACCCTGCACCTCACCAGGCCCTGTAACCCACCTGCCATTCCCCCCTCACCGGGCCCCGGGACAACCAACTTCCCTACCCACGGAGGGGAAGAACAACATCCAAGCTGCTCCCTGTCATCGCTCCCGGGATCCCCATCCAGAGCAGCGGTGGTGTCACAACCTCACCACAACCGTGGGTGGCGTCACGGACAATAAATCCCCAAAACCATTCCCATTTTCACGGGCGAGGAGCGCCGCTCGAGTCCCCGGATCCGGCCCACTGCTCGAGCCACCGAGCAGCAAGCGAAGCAGCAGCAGTGCCGGACCCGAGCATGGAGAGCGCAGCGCCCCTCCTCCGCCCGCTACAACTTGGCGTCCCGAACAGGATCTTACCACTCTGCCGTCTGGTAGGGGTGTGCCTTGTGACCGCCGGAGGTGTAAGGCCGAAAATCTTGAGAAGCCGCCATTTTGGGCGCGAAAAGTACCCACTTGAGCATCTCCTCGAGCAGTGGAGGCGCGAAAGCCTAAACCCCGCTCCTGTAGAGAAGGAGCCGGAAAAAGACTAAGGGGGACAAATGGCGTCTGGCCGCATGTAAACCGCGGTTGTTGAAGCAGGGACTCCAGGACTCTGCGATCTGCTGGTTCATGGAAAGTACCGCTACCAACATGTCCGCCCCGTCCAGCTACGCAGATGTTACGGAGCCGGTGCCCGGGACAGCGGCGTGGCTCAGGGCACGAACAGCGGGGATCTGCCGGCGCTACCGAAGTCAGATATGTCGGCTGATGGAGCAGTGGACCGCGGAGGTGGAGGAGGTAGCTGCGGTCGCCCGGGTGTATGGAATGGAGGCCATGATGGAGGAGCTGGTGAGTGACCCACGCCCCTGTGTCCCCAAGGGACCAGCCGTTGCAGCTGAGGGAGCCGGTCTACCCCTGGCCCCTATGCCGCCTCCGTCTTCCCTGCACGTGCACCCCACTGCTGCTGGTCCGTCTGACGTACACCCCCTCGTAACGGTAGCTGAAAGAGTGGTGAGCCTGGAGACTGCGGCAGCTGGCAGCAACCCGCCTGGCGCAGGGACAGATGATAGTGACTCCGGACCTGACACAGAGCCTGTTTCGGAGGAGGACGAGGGAGTCGTCGCCCTGTATGGCACGGAGGCCACTTACATCCCCCGGAGTGTAAATAATGGATACTGGGCGGCCCTTTCTCGTCGCACCTGCTATGCGCTGGAGGGGCTAGTACCCGTGTTCTTCCACCCAGGGACGGGTGAGGAGGACGAAAGTGAGCAATGATGGCAGCGGAGCCCCGCTGCAAGTTGTCCCCATTGGGACCACCAGTACCATTAAAAGTGTTTGAATGATAAGATTGAATCAATCGAAGAAGTTTATCTGATTGGAACCGTGATTGAACCGGCCATTGCCGGCAGCTAGTCCCCGTAGGGACCTTTTGCAACCGTTGCATGAGGAACTACTCACGGACAGGCCCGAGAACTTGCAGGGCATCCACATACTTGTGGAATGTAAATTTTGTTTGGCTTAAACCGTTACTGCCTCCGGAGAGGCAGGTTTGGAGGATGGGCCTGGAGGAAAGGGATTGCCCAGGCCCGACACCACCGTAACAAGGGGCGATCCTCCGGGGGTTCAGGGGTCCCCTTGGACGCGGGTCCACTGAAAGAGACTGTACCCTCTCGGGCAACTTGGTTCTGGACTGGGGTCAAGGGGTGCTGGCCACTTCTTAGGGGCAGCATCAGGGCCAGGTTGTTTGGGTGGGAGAAGAGCGGAAGCCGTTACCGTGTGATGAACATATACTGTTTGTAACGTTCAAGAATGTGCCTCCCGTTATGGGAAGTTTACAAAATGTTGGTGTTTTAACATGTTTTACTCTTTTGCAGTTAACAAAAATAAAACCAGAGATGAACGGGCAGCCCGCGGACGGTCTGCATTTTACTAAGGGGGAATGTGGCGCCTTGGACAAGCCAGGTCGTCACAGGTACTGCAACAACACACCCCACACCCCGGCTAGGCACACTGAAGTCAGACAAAATCCTTGTTGCCTCCCTCCAGGGGCTGATGTCCATACCAGGGGGTGGAGCCAGGCAGTTGGCCCCACCCACCGAGGAGTTTACAGTCCTGGAGGCGGGAAAGGAAGTCAGCGCAGAGTAGTTAGGGAGTGGAAGAGTGAAGTGGTAGTAGAGGAGACTGACCGTGTCCGGGTGCGTGGCCCGGGCACATACAGCAAGGTTGGCAGACGGTGGTGACCGTCTGCAGGCGAGGCTGATTGACATGAACCGTAAGGACCGGGGACAGGCGGTGGCCCGCCGGTACCAGATCGGGGAGCGAACAGAAGCCTGCACCATTCGGCAGGGCCTACGGACCCCGACCAGGCTTGGAGTCGCCGTAAAACCGGTCAAATCCATTAGCGAAGGGAACCTCCAGGGTTTCCCAGCAGTCAAGACCCGATTGAAGGCAACTGCTCAAACCGTGAAGGGAAATACAGTCACCGCCAAGGCTACAGTTCCCAGGGCTAGAGCCTGCGGGCAAAAGGGGCTCCCTCAGCATCCATCCAAGCTGGGGAGCGGGTTACCGATGGGAAGCCACCAGAACCGAGAACATAACACGGGTGCAGGGAAAGGCAGTCACCGCCAACCTACCGGGAGAAGAACCACTGCAGCCATCTGTGGGACCCGTCCATCCAGCCGTTTGTTTTACCGGAGACTTTGCATTCATCATTGGCTGAGTGAGTACCACCGTGCCGTGCGGCACCACGCTGCCCCCGCGACCCTGCACCTCACCAGGCCCTGTAACCCACCTGCCATTCCCCCCTCACCGGGCCCCAGGACAACCAACCCCCCTACCCATGGAGGGGAAGAACAACATCCAAGCTGCTCCCTGTCATCGCTCCCGGGATCCCCGTCCAGAGCAGCGGTGGTGTCACAACCTCACCACAACCGTGGGTGGCGTCACGGACAATAAATCCCCAAAACCATTCCCCTTTTTACTCACGGGCGAGGAGCGCCGCTCGAGTCCCCGGATCCGGCCCACCGCTCGAGCCACCGAGCAGCAAGCGAAGCAGCAGCAGTGCTGGACCCGAGCGTGGTGAGCGCAGCGCCCCCTCCTCCGCCCGCAACACTGTGACCTGTTGTTCCCCTGCTGCAACGACTACTACATATGCCTGCCCCATGCCCTTCATCACCACACAATTACAACAAATTAGAGGTTGGCTGTAGCTTAAAAACAATAAAGAGCTTCTTCATTATGCTTATGAGAACTGGTCCAAAATGATGGATGAATGGGTCTGCTCACACGTCAGTGATTTTTCACTGCACGTGTCTCTGTGTGGCGTACCCGCGTGTGCGTGTTTGCCGCACGGAGACATGTCCATTTTTTTCTGGCATCACTGATGTCCCACAGACCACGCAGTGGTGTGGTCCGTGAAACACGTGCCAGAAAAAAACGTGCTTTTAAAATAAAAAACATTTTAACTCACCCGGTGTCCAGCGATGTCCTCTGCAGCCTGTTCTCCCTGCTGCTTCTAAGCCGGCTGATTACTGTCGCGCATATTCATTATGCGCGACACAGCCGACCCGGAAGCAGCTGCTGCAGGGGTCAGCGCCGGCCAGATGCTGCACCGCGGGAGGATTCAGCACCATGGACAGCGGGAGCGGGCGCAGGTGAGTTGATTTCTAAGTGCAATCACCGGCCACGGAGATCGGAGCCCGGATTGCACTTAGACAACCCACGTGTGCCGAGATTCACAGCACACGCAGGGACATGTGCGTGTTTTACACGCCAGTGAAAAACGTCTGTGTTTTTCACTGACGTGTGAAACGGGCCTTAGTCAAGGATCCGATATTATTTTACTTTCCTGAAGCGATCATATGAGGTACATGCATATGACTGTAGTAGCCATTCCCAGGCCTCAAGGACCGTCTGCCATACCTGCTAGGCCAATACTTAGATGCAGTTGTTAGGTGGATGTTTAGGACTTCATCACTACAGGAAAGTAAGCAGAAGTTGTCAAGGACCCCTGAACCATTTGTTCTGGAGTGCGCCAGAAAAGCAAAAGAAAAAACAGCCCTGTAGCATATGGTGTACTCTGCTAGTCATGCATCTTTAGGGGAGCCTGCGATGTCAGGCTCCTGCCCACTGGCCCCTCAGTGTGGTATAATCATATTAGTGTGTCTTCTTATATACTTTGGTTACTGAACTGCATTATAAAGATGCTTTCTGAATCCATGATAATTATCTGCGAGTTTGTAAAAAGCAGTTGGTCCATTACTAGTCATAATAGAATCGTAGAAAAAGTTAACGTTTTTCCAATACATGGGTCTCAAAACTAATATCACAAGATCGTAGCTACATTAAATAAAACTTATCGAAGAAACTGATGAAGATAAATCATGCCATACATATTCCTTAAAGAGCCAGTCGTCTAATATTTTTTCATGATACTTTGCCCCTTTACTCCCGAGCCTGTTTTCACCTTTCTGGCCATTTAAATTTTTTCAATTCTGACAAGTGTCACTTTCTGAGATAATACCTCTGCGACTCGTCAACGGATTCCAGTTATTCTGAGAATGTTTTTTTCCTGACATATTGTACTTCATGTTAGTTGTAAATTTAGGATGATATTTCATGAGTTTTTGAAAATATCGACAATTTGTCGAAAAGCTTGCAAACTTTGCAATTTTGACATTTTTAATTTTTATGCCCTTAAACCAGGGAGTAGAGATAAATGGACATATGGAAATTTGGTGACACAGGTTCACCTGGATTTTAAATTGTGTTCGGTTTGGGACCTGGACTTGACCTGAACTCTGAACGAAGTCACTAATTGAGCAGTTAGGGTCTCCACCCACATGCAGCCAACCATAAACAGATCACTTCTGGGGGAAGGTGGGTGAAGATTTTCAATATTTTTGTTTAGTGCACACTACATCTGAGCAGATGATGTTTTCAGCTATACCATACCATTTTTATTTACATGACTTTCTGATCATATTTTATTTCACTTTTTTTGTCAGTAGTTTGATGAAAAGACATAGCTTTTGCTATGTTTTCTTTTAATTTTTTTACGGTAATCACCGAAGGGCTTAACTAGTGTGACAGTTTTATAGAGTGGGTTGTTCCAGACATGGAGATAGCAAATGTGTGAACTTTTGTTGTATACTTTTGTCTTTACATAAATATACATATTTATTGGTATACTATCTTTTTTTGCTCTTTATTTTCTGATTTTTGTGAAATATATATATATTTTTTTTAATTTTCTTTATTTTTTTTACTTTGTTCCTATATGAGACACTAAAGGGAACCAAACACCAGATTTTCATCTTATAAACTAAAGGTAGTGCTATAATTGCGTTAGTATGCTGATTAAAATGATTCCTTTAGCAGATAATTCCGTGTCTTGATAGCAAAATCTTTCTCCAAAGATCCGAAAATGAAGTCATTGGTGCTGTGGCTTGAGCATCATGGCGGGACTTTGTGGGTCAGGTCTTCCATAATGCAAATAGAATTTTTTTTTTTTATCAGTGCATGCACCGCTGCTGCTGATAATCATCTCCACAGTGTCCTCAATAAAATGGTGCCAGAGATCGAGGTACATCATGTGCTGATTCCAGCGCCATTTTAATGAACCCGTGGAGAAAAACCTGAAAATAATGCTGCATACCACCAGACATAGTACTAATCATGGCGGTAGTTGGGAGATATTTAAACTTGGGATTCACTAGAGCTTCGCAAGTTGCCACTGGAATCCTCTTCCACTTCTCCATAACAACATAATGGATGTTGGAGACATTGTGATCCTTCACCTTCCATTTGATGATGCCCCACAGATGCTCAAAATGGTTTGGGTCTGGAGACATACTTGGCCAGTCCATTCCCTTTACAATCAGTTCCTTCAGTAAGGCAGAGGTCCTCTTGAAGGTTTGGTTGGGGTCATTATCATGTTGGAAATACTAGCCTGTGGCCCAGTTTCTGAAGGAAGAAAATCATGCTCTGCTTCAGTATGTCACAGTACACGTTGCCATTCATGGTTCCCTCAATGAACTGTAGCTTCTCTCTGACAGCAGTACTCATGTAGCCCCAAACAATCACACTCTCACCACCATGCTTGAATGAAAGCAAGACACACTTGTCTTTGTACTCTCTACCTGATTGCCACCACATACGCTTGACATTATTTGAACCAAATAGATTTATTTTGTTTTCATCAGACCAAAGGACATGGTTCTATTAATTTATCTTCTTAGTTGGCTTGTTTTCATCAAATGGTTTGAAGGGTTTCTTGTGCATCATCATGAGAAGTGACTTCCTTCTGAGATGACCGGAATGTAGACCAATTTGATGCAATATGTAGCGCATGGTGTGAGCACTGAGAGGCTGAACCTTCAATCCCTTTATTTTTTGCAGCAATGCTGGCTGCACTCATATGTCTATTTCTAAAAGACAACCTCTAGATATGACGCTGAGTACGTACATGCAACTTCCTTCATCGACCATGGCGATTTCTGTTCTGAGTGAACCTTTCTGTCTCTGAGCTCCTCGGGCAGTTTCTTTGACCTCATGATTCTCATTTGGTCTGACATGCACTGTGAGGTCTTATATAGACAGTTGTGTGCCTTTCCAAATCAAGTCCTATCAGCTTAATTGAACACAGCTAGACTCCAATGAAGGAGTAGAACCATTTCTAGGAGGATCACAAGGAAATGGACAGCATGTAACGTAAATATAAGTGTCTGAGCAAAGGGTCTGAATACTTATGACCATGTGATATTTCAGGTTTTTCTTGTTTAATAAATTTGCAAACATTTCTACATTTCTGTTTTTTTCTGTCAAGATGGAGTGTAGAGTGTACATTAATGAGGAAAAAAAGTGAATGTTTTTGAATTTACCAAAGGGCTGCAATGAAACAAAAAGTGAAAACTTTAAAGGGGTCTGAATATTTTCTGTACCCACTGTATATATACACCCAAATAAAACAGCAACCATAGCAAGCTTATTACATTGTATTGATGACATTCCTACCTATTGTGTATATTTTTGAAGAAACTTCTTTTATAAATGCACTGACAAGCAAATGTTTAACAATGTTTTGAACTTTTGACTTTCAGGCTCCATATCTCACCATCCACCACAGCTTCAACCATGAGACTATTATCATTTTATAGACAATTATCTTGGCTACTTCACACATAAATTTGGCTTGCAACTATTTAGCAGTTATGCAGATCCCTGTAATGTCATTGCATTGTTACTGTTTTGATCCTGGTGATATAAAAATAATTTTATTCCTCTATACTATAAATTATAACCTGTTCTGACATTTCCTAATAGCTCTGTGTGTTGATAGTTTGATTCCCAAGGGAAAAAAATCAGTGGTTCAAATTGAGGAGCAGCCATAAAGGTTTCCCAAGAAAAGAGAAACCGCATCATCCAACTCATCGTAGAGGTCTCTCAGGTAAGAAAATTGCCAAACTGCATCATGTGAGTTCCATGACATTTGGTAGAACATAAAATGAAGTCCATCCGTCCATTCAAAAGTCAAGAGGTCAGCGTGTATGCAAAATAATAGAGTCAGCAAGTCAGCTCATCATAAGGTGTATCACTTCTGGTGCACCAAAAACAGCAGTCGGGTTGAATCCTATGCTCTATAATAGTGAGATCACAGACGTCCATGCAATCTAACGATGGCCAAAAAGGGTGAACAAGCATTGGCTTCAATATCATCATAAGACGTGTCAGCTGGAGCTTACAAAAAAGTACGAAAAGTGGACAGTAGAATATTGTAAATGAGGGATTTGGGGACGATGAAACGAAAGTCAATATTCTAGGCTTTGATGGGTGTAAATGGGAAGACGTAAGTGAAAAAGAGGCTTACAGATTGAGAAATTGAGGGGACATTTGATGTAAGAAGCCTGATGAAAAGGTTTTATTTCACAGTCAAAAGTGGTTGGATACTTGACGAGGGTTGATGGTGGTCTCAATATGCTGAGCTATATGTGAGTATTTACAAGATAAGTTTTTGTACACTGGAGTACTATGAGTATGAAAAGGATGAACTCGTGTTCCGGCAGGACAATGACCTGAAGCAGATGTCAAGATTGGCAAGGAAATGGTTCAATGACAATGAAATTATGCTCATAGTCCTCAGACTATAACACACAGGAACACTTGTCTGAAAACTTGAAGAAAAAGCTATATACATATCCCTGTGAGTCAAGCAGTATGTACCAACATTCGAAGTGTGTAGAAAATACCTGGCATTAGATTTTGGTTGAAACATGCTTGAATGTGAGGCATGCCCATAAGGATTCAGGCAGTGTTGAAAGCCAAAGGTGCATTTAAAAATTACTAACAAAATAATAAATATGCAAATGTATTTTTTAGAAGCAAAACAGTAGCAATGCAGTGATGCGACAAGAATCTGCATAACTAAGTATATGATGAATAGTAGCAAGTCAAATATATGTATGATATAGCCAAAATGATTGTCTATGAAGTGAAGGCAGTCTCATATTCAAAGCTGTAGTGGATGGTGAGATGTGCAGTCTGAAAATCAAAAGTTCAAAACATTGTTATACACTTTTGCTGTTCAGTGTATATACCGTAATCCATGTATGTATGTGTATATATATATATATATATATATATATATATATATATATATATATATATATATATATATATATTGGCATCAAAGCTATGAATTAAAACATGTGGAATGAAATACTTAACAAAAAAAGTGTGAAACAACTGAGAATGTGTCTTATATTCTAGGTTCTTCAAAGTAGCCAACTTTTCCTTTGATTAATGCTTTGCAGACTCTTGGCATTCTCTTGATGAGCTTCAAGAGGTAGTCACCGGAAATGGTCTTCCAACAGTCTTGAAGGAGTTTCCAGAGATGCTTAACACTTGTTGGCCCTTTTGCCTTCACTCATCCCAAACCATCTTGATTGGGTTCAGGTCTGGTGACTGTGGAGGCCAGGTCATCTGGCGTAGCACCCCATCACTCTCCTTCTTAGTCAAATAGCCCTTACACAGCCTGGAGGTGTGTTTGGTGTCATTGTCATGTTGAAAAATAAATGCTGGTCCAACTAAACGCAAACCGGATGGAATAGCATGCCACTGCAAGATGCTGTGGTAGCCATGCTGGTTCAGTATGCCTTCAATTTTGAATAAATCCCCAACAGTTTCACCAGTAAAGCACCCCCACACCATCACACTTCCTCTCCATGCTTCACAGTGGGAACCAGGCATGTAGAGTCCATCCGTTTACCTTTTCTGCATCGCACAAAGACACGTTGGTTGGATCTAAAGATCTCAAATTTGGACTCATCAGACCAAAGCACAGATTTCCACTGGTCTAATGTCCATTCCTTGTGTTCTTTAGCCCAAACAAGTCTCTTCTGCTTGTTGCCTATATATAGTACAGACCAAAAGTTTGGACACACCTTCTCATCTCTAGAACAACTGTTAAGAGGAGACTTTGTGCAGCAGGTTTTCATGGTAAAATAGCTACTAGGAAACCACTGCTAAGGACAGGCAACAAGCAAAAGAGACCTGTTTGGGCTAAAGAACACAAGGAATGGACATTAGACTAGTGGAAATCTGTGCTTTGGTCTGATGAGTCCAAATTTGAGATCTTTGGATCCAACCACCGTGTCTTTGTAGAAAAGGTAAACGGATGGACTCTACATGGCTGGTTCCCACCGTGAAGCATGGAGGAGGAGGTGTGATGGTGTGGGAGTGCTTTGCTCGTGAAACTGTTGGGGATTTATTCAAAATTGAAGGCATACAGAACCAGCATGGCTACCACAGCATCTTGCAGCGGCATGCTATTCCATCCGGTTTGCGTTTAGTTGGACCATCATTTATTTTTCAACAGGACAATGACCCCAAACACACCTCCAGGCTGTGTAAGGGCTATTTGACTAAGAAGGAGAGTGATGGGGTGCTACGCCAGATGACCTGGCCTCCACAGTCACCAGACCTGAACCCAATCGAGATGGTTTGGGGTGAGCTGAACCACAGAGTGAAGGCAAAAGGGCCAACAAGTGCTAAGCATCTCTGGGAACTCCTTCAAGACTGTTGGAAAACCATTTCCGGTGACTACCTCTTGAAGCTCATCAAGAGAATGCCAAGAGTATGCAAAGTAGTAATGAAAGCAAAAGGTGGCTACTTTGAAGAACCTAGAATATAAGACATATTTTCAGTTGTTTCACACTTTTTTAAGTATTTCATTCCACATGTGTTAGTTCATAGTTTTGATGCCTTCAATGTGAATCTACAATTTTCAGAGTCATGAAAATAAAGAAAACACATTCAATGAGAAGGTGTGTCCCAACTTTTGGTCTGTACTGTATATATATATATCTGATATACAGTTAGGTCCAGAAATATTTGGACAGTGACACAATTTTCGCGAGTTGGGCTCTGCATGCCACTTCATTGGATTTGAAATGAAACCTCTACAACAGAATTCAAGTGCAGATTGTAACGTTTAATTTGAAGGTTTGAACAAAAATATCTGATAGAAATTGTAGGAATTGTACACATTTCTTTACAAACACTCCACATTTTAGGAGGTCAAAAGTAATTGGACAAATAAACCAAACCCAAACAAAATATTTTTATTTTCAATATTTTGTTGCGAATCCTTTGGAGGCAATCACTGCCTTAAGTCTGGAACCCATGGACATCACCAAACGCTGGGTTTCCTCCTTCTTAATGCTTTGCCAGGCCTTTACAGCTGCAGCCTTCAGGTCTTGCTTGTTTGTGGGTCTTTCCGTCTTAAGTCTGGATTTGAGCAAGTGAAATGCATGCTCAATTGGGTTAAGATCTGGTGATTGACTTGGCCATTGCAGAATGTTCCACTTTTTAGCACTCATGAACTCCTGGGTAGCTTTGGCTGTATGCTTGGGGTCATTGTCCATCTGTACTATGAAGCGCCGTCCGATCAACTTTGCAGTATTTGGCTGAATCTGGGTTGAAAGTATATCCCGGTACACTTCAGAATTCATCCGGCTACTCTTGTCTGCTGTTATGTCATCAATAAACACAAGTGACCCAGTGCCATTGAAAGCCATGCATGCCCATGCCATCACGTTGCCTCCACTATGTTTTACAGAGGATGTGGTGTGCCTTGGAGCATGTGCCGTTCCCTTTCTTATCCAAACTTTTTTCTTCCCATCATTCTGGTACAGGTTGATCTTGGTCTCATCTGTCCATAGAATACTTTTCCAGAACTCAGCTGGCTTTTTGAGGTGTTTTTCAGCAAATTTAACTCTGGCCTGTCTATTTTTGGAATTGATGAATGGTTTGCATATAGATGTGAACCCTTTGTATTTACTTTCATGGAGTCTTCTCTTTACTGTTGACTTAGAGACAGATACACCTACTTCACTGAGCGTGTTCTGGACTTCAGTTGATGTTGTGAACGGGTTCTTCTTCACCAAAGAAAGTATGCGGCGATCATCCACCACTGTTGCCATCCGTGGACGCCCAGGCCTTTTTGAGTTCCCAAGCTCACCAGTCAATTCCTTTTTTCTCAGAATGTACCCGACTGTTGATTTTGCTACTCCAAGCATGTCTGCTATCTCTCTGATGGATTTTTTCTTTTTTTTCAGCCTCAGGATGTTCTGCTTCACCTCAATTGAGAGTTCCTTAGACCGCATGTTGTCTGGTCACAGCAACAGCTTCCAAATGCAAAACCACACACCTGTAATCAACCCCAGACCTTTTAACTACTTCATTGATTACAGGTTAATGAGGGAGACACCTTCAGAGTTAATTGCAGCCCTTAGAGTCCCTTGTCCAATTACTTTTGGTCCCTTGAAAAAGAGGAAGCTATGCATTACAGAGCTATGATTCCTAAACCCTTTCTCCGATTTGGATGTGAAAACTCTCATATTGCAGCTGGGAGTGTGCACTTTCAGCCCATATTATATATATAATTGTATTTCTGAACATGTTTTTGTAAACAGCTAAAATAACAAAACTTGTGTCACTGTCCAAATATTTCTGGCCCTGACTGTATAAAGCTGAGTGTGTGTATGTATGTATGTCCAGGATTGGCATCTGCACCGTCGCAGCTTCAGCCACAAAATTTTGCACACTCACACGTCTGGACCCCGAGAGCGTCATAGGCTATGTTGTGAGGCGAAATTTTAACCCTGCGTGTTCCAATTTACCAATCAATTTTATCCCTAACTACATAATGGGGAAAAAGTGAAACGAAAAGTGTATCCGCAACGTCGCATTTACAATCACAAAATTTTGCACAGACACCTCATGTGACGCAGGGAACGTCGTAAACTATGTTTTGACAGGAAAATTTAACCCTGCGTTTTACAGTTATTCTCCAAAAAACATGCCTCCATTAAAGTACATGGCGCCTGGAACTACAGGTTATTAGTAGGAACTGTGATTGGTTGCTATAGGAACAAAAGACATCTATAGTATAAGAAGCTTATATGTGAGATAATAAGATGTCGGTGGGGAGACGGATAGAGAGAGACAGAAAGGGAAAGAGACAGAGAGATAGAGACAGACCTGGAAAGAGAAAGACCTGGAAAGAGAAAGACCTGGAAAGAGACAGACCTGGAAAGAAACAGACCTGCAAAGAAACAGACCTGCAAAGAAACAGACCTGGAAAGAGACAGACCTAGAAAGAGACAGACAGACATCCAGACAGGGACAGAGACAGGCAGACAGGGAAGGAGGAGACAGCCAGAGAGACAGACAAAGATAGATGGGGAAAGAGACAGAGAAATAGAGACAGACAAGGAAAGAGACAGACAGAGAAAGGCAGACAGGGAAAGAGAAGGCAGACAGGGAAAGAGACAGACAGGAAAAAAACACAGACAAAGAGACGGGGAGACAGACCTGGGAAAGAGACAGACTTGGGAAAGAGACAGACCTGGAAAGAGACAGATGGGGAAAGAAACAGAGAGATAGAGACATACAAAGAAAGAGACAGAGAGAGACAGTCAGATGGGGAAAGAGACAGACGGGCAAAGAGACAGACCGGGCAAAAAGACAGACCGGGCAAAGAGACAGACCGGGCAAAGAGACAGCCCTGAAAAGTGACAGCCCTGAAAAGAGACAGCCAGGCAAAGAGACAGCCGGGCAAAGAGACAGACCGGTCAAAGAGACAGACCGGGCAAAGAGACAGACCGGGCAAAGAAACAGACCAGGCAAAGAGACAGACCGGGCAAAGAGACAGACCGGGCAAAGAGACAGACCGGGCAAAGAGACAGCCGGGCAAAGAGACAAATGCCCAAAGAGACAGATGGGCAAAGAGACAGCCCTGGAAAGAGACAGCCCGGCAAAGAGATAGCCCGGCAAAGAGACAGCCCGGCAAAGAGACAGCCCTGGAAAGAGACAGCCAGGCAAAGAGACAGCCAGGCAAAGAGACAGCAAGGCAAAGAGACAGCCGGGCAAAGAGACAGCCGGGCAAAAAGATAGAGAGAGAGAGAGTGAGAGACAGACAGATACCGAGATTGAGACAGACTGATGCAAATACAGACTGAGAGATAGAAACAGACAGACAAGGAAAGAGACAGACAGCGACACAGACAGAGACTGGGAGAGAGACAGAGAGACAGTTACTATCCTGGGCAATGCCTGGGTACTACAGCTAGTATATATATATATATTGTGAGATGCCGAGGAGAGAAGTACTAGAGAACAGGTATGATTCCCCTCGGTTCATTTCATATGCCTCCATGTATTGATTGTGGAGCGGTCGGCCCATGCAAATGGGCTGGGAAAAGTTGGGAAAGTTATATCTGGCTCAGCAATAAGTTAGTCACTGAAGCCTGTTTATTTCAGTGTAATCTTGGGCTCGGTTTTTCCTGGAGCAATCAGTAGAAATGGCAGTGGGACTGGTTGCTCCCTTCTCCACATTCAATCCAGGGTTTTGATTCCTCACTGGATCAGCTGAAATAATCAGGAGGCATTCAGAACAGAGAGCCTGCTGAGGAGAGGTACAGGCTCATGGCTGCTGGGGCTTAGACTCCATACTTCCACTGGCTGTGCTGAGGAACCGACACAGTAACAGAATACTGTTTTGTTTGTTACATAGGTTTATTTTGTAGTTAGCATTCTGTTGTTAGTTAGTGGCCAGACGGCCTTAGACGTTTATTTTCCTGTTTTTGCATGTGTAACACTGAGAGATAAGTGTACACAATAAACACGGCAGTGGCCGTATCTGTTTGGAACCTGCCAGTCTGCCGCTGTCATCTGTGAATCCATAGCCACTCGCTTGGACCAAAGCAAAGATCCCAGCTGAGCTATATTCCCTGTCTCACAATATATATTTATTTATATATGTATTTTTTTTCCTATCCACCCGTATCGGTCAGAAATCACACAACATTCTGGATGATTAAGGGTACTTTACACGCTGCGATATCGCTAGCGAGCGTACCCGGCCCCGTCGGTTGTGCGTCACGGGCAAATCGCTTCCCGTGGCACACAACATTGCTAACACACGTCACATGGACTTACCTTCCCTGCGATGTCGCTGTTGTTGTTCCTTTCTGCGGCATCACAGCAGCCGTCCAATAACAAAGGAGGGGCGGAGATGAGCGGCTGGAACATGCCGCCCACCTCCTTCCTTCCTCATTGCCGGTGGACGGAGGTAAGGAGATGTTCGTCGCTTCTGCGGTGTCACACATAGCGATGTGTGATGCTGCAGGAATGAGGAACAACATTGCTACTCACCAGACAACGATATTTGGTGTTTGGACGACCTCTCCAACACCAAAGATTTTTACCACTTTTGCGATCGTTGAAGGTCGCTCGTACGTGTCACACGCTGTGATGTCGCTAATGACGCCGGATGTGCGTCACAAACACCGTGACCCTGACGATAAATCGTTAGCGATATTGCAGCGTGTAACGCACCCTATAGTTCCTTCCTTGAATTGCTGATAAGATAAGTTCTTTCTAGGTCAAAGTGTCACGTTCATAAATCCATCTTCTAGTCTCTTGAGTAGTGCCTCCCTGTTAACCTCCACTCGTGGATGGAGGCAGCCCATCAATCCCATATCAATGCTTCTGAACCTAATTAATGTTTGTGATCTCCACCAGTGTGATAGATTATGTTTTTATGATTATATTTGTATGTCAATATAGAGAGAATAGATCTGTTTGCTAAAATGACTGAACATGTAGTACTAGGGATTTAGTTATACTTGGCTGTACACTGCTATTAGCAGCTTGAGAAAGACTTATGTAAAGTCAAACCATCGCTGGCTTTTATTTAATTATAGTTGATAAATAAGACAACCTTTTTAAATTTGTCATGAGTGCTGAACTTCCTATATGTAATGTATTTGTTTCTTTCTTCCATTATATGCATTGAAATTGACTGATTGTCTATAATTCTGCCATGGCTTGCCTTTTTCTTCCTTTTTCTTTTTGGTTTGCTCCTCTCCTGGAGTTTCTCTTTTTCCAATTTTAGTCTTCCCTATCACATTCTGGGTTGGTTTTTATCTGTTCACCTTTTACTGCATTTCCTTGTTGGCTATACCTCTAGGTGGACTTACCTTCAGAGCACTTTTTTCTTTCACCTCTTTTAGTTTTCTGTGAGGTTTTACTCAATCCATTTATTTTTAGCTCTCCTTAGCTTTCCCTTTCTACGTTATATAAATATGTTTTAGGTTTCTCACTCTGTATTTTTGTATCTTCCTGCATACTTTCCTCTCCCTTCCTCTGTGTTGAGGCCTTCTCTTTGATCCTTCAAGAGGTACAAGAAACCCCTTGATGGCCTTTTAGAGAGTCAAATCCGAGAAGGTGTTTTGAGTTGTGCGGCTAGAGTCTTTCTAGTCTATACAGTGACCAGTTGGGTGTGGGTGCAGCACCTCCCTGTAATAGGATCTCAATTTTTCCATTACCCATGTGTGAGAGTGTTTACATTCATAACATTATAGCCAACCCTTAGTGTGTTCTTTGGCTCCAGTATGGTTCCAGTTAATGCCTTGGCTGCTCAATTACAAATGTTATTCTAGGGGGTTGTGGATATCAAGCGTCAACAACAGCTCTTATGTTCGACTGCTCCAAGTGACTCAGGCCAACAGATTATCGAGGTTTAACCACAGGTAAATTGGCTGGGGATGCTTTGACAGGGGGAAAATTTCTCAATCTTTTTTGCTTCTTGTAAATTATATGTTCATCTACTTCCTGACACCTCTGGGTCCGAGAGACAGTGAGTGGGCATTGTATTGTCTTTGCTCCATGGGGATTAACAGGCTAGGACCTTTTACTAGCTTGAGGATTCCCTGGTGTTATCTGTTTATGCATTTTTCTCGGCTCTTGGCCTAATTTATGATGACCCTGACAAATTTGCAGTGCATGAAACGAAGATCCTTAATTTAACATAACTAAAAAGGGAACAGATTTTTGTTCTTTGTCAGCCAAGGCAGTAAATGCTTTTCTGGGTCTCAAGACTAGAGTTGAGCGATGTTCGAGGTTCGCCAATTTCATGTTTGTGTGATTTTGGGGGGTGCTTGAGATCGAAATCGAACTCGAGCTTTTTGCCAAAAGCTTGACAGTTCGAGTTACGTTCGAGAATGGTTCGATCACCAAAAGCGTGGCTTTTTACAGCTACAGTGTGCAGGAAGCCATTGCTGGCAGCCTGCAGTAAGCTGGTAACCAAGGTAAATATTGGGTATCCAAGCAAAGCGCTTTGCTTAGTAACCAGATATTTACCCTGGCTACGTGTGCAGGGAGCCGACACTTCCCTGCTCGGCTCCACCCCCTCCTGCACTCGGCATGTACACACACACTCACACTCACCTGTCCCCAGCCATGCAGTCCCCGACACTGACTTCCTCAGCGCCACATGGCCCCGCTCGGCTCCACTTACTTCGCACTCCACCGCCTGCACACATTGCCCCGCTCAGCTCCACCCACCTCGCACTCCACCGATTGCACACAAGGCCCCACTTGGCTCCACCCACCTCGCACTGCGTCACCCCCACACATGGCCCCACTCGGCTCCACCCACCTCACACTCTGCCGCCCGCACAAATGGCCCTGCTCGGCTCCACCCACCTCGCACTCCGCCGCCCGCACACATGGCCCCGCTCGGCTCCACCCACCTCGCACTCCACCATCCGCACACTTTCTCGGTGGCCGGCTATTATGAATGATCAGCTGATCGCTCTCATTAGCCGGCCGCCGGGACATTATCTGTTCGTTCTCAAAAGCCGGCCGGCTAATGAGCGCGATCAGCTGATAATTCTCTCTTTTACAATGGAGTCCGACAATGAATTCTATTCTTGTCATCCGTTGTACAACGCATCAGTCACAAGCGTCAAGCAACGCAAGTGACTGATGCAAAACAACGGAAATGTGAACCTAGCCTTACCTGCGGTGATAAAGTCCTGCCCTCCCGACTTCATGGTTGTCACTGTCCTCCATGGCCGCCGCTTGTCACATCTCCTCTTGCTACCGACCCGAGACTGTGACTAGCGGTAGCGTCACCGGCTCCCGCGATACTTGGTTTGTGAAGGCGGCGGTCATTGAACTCAGTGACAGCTCTGCTATCACGAGTGAAGCGATCACCGCAGGTAATGTACCTCGCTATCCTCCTGACAGCAGCACTCGTCATGTCCTGCAGTGACAGCTCTGCTATCAGGAGTGCAGCGATCATCGCAGGTAATTTACCTCGCTATCCTCCTGATGGCAGCGCTTGTCATGCCCTGCAGTGACCTGGGCTGACCTATTGATGTTAGCTCAGGTCACTGCATTGCTCTCCCAGCCAATATGGAACATTCTGTTCTTCATTGACTGGGACATTGACTATGGTATGGATCGTCATGGGACCCCCTTGGATTACACCAGACCTGGATTTGTTTTTCTTTCTAATAAATTGGTGAAAGAGAGAATGTTTTGGGGAGTGTTTTTCAAATAAAAATCTGTTTGTCGTCTATTTTATTTTATTACAGACTGGGTTGGTGATGTCGGGTATCTGATAGACGCCTGACATCACAAACCCAGGCCTTAATGCCAGGTGACATTACACATCTGGTATTACCCCTATATATTAACCCGTTTGCCACCGCACCAGGGCAACGGGATTAGCTGGAGCAAAGCACCATGATTGGCCTATCCAATGGATGCGCCACTTCTGGGGCGGCTGCGGTATGCTATTTTTAGGCTGGGGAGAGTCCAATAACCATGGACCTCCCTAGTCTTAGAATATCAGACCCCAGCTGTCCGCTTTACCTTGGCTGGTGATCCAATTTTGGAGGACCCCCACGTGTTTTTTTTTTTAATTATTTATTTAATTTAAAATAACCGCATGGGGTGCCCTCAGTTTTGGATTACCAGCCAAGGTGAAGCTGCCAGCTGTGGTCTGCAGGCTGCAGCCATCTGCTTTACCCTATCAAAAATAGGGGGAACCCCACGTCATTTTTTTTTAAATTTATTTAATTTTTTGGCTAAATACAATGCTAAGCATCCCTTAGTGCCACATGAAAGGCACCAAAGGGTGCAAAATTACAAAATGCAGGAGAGTGGGACATTATGTGTCTTTCTGCCATTATAATGACAGAACGGACTGATATGAAGTGTACAAGCACAGGAAAATCACCAGAGTGCTCTACGCTGTGAAAAGCAGTAGAAAATGGCACTGGAGTGAACATGTGACCTCCTCATGTAGGTTGAAACTATGGATCCTGGGTAAATATATATATTTTCCCTCCTTCTGTTTTTTTTTCCAGTACGCAAAAAAATGGAAGGCACACGGATGACAAACGGATGACATACGGACCGTATATGGAGTGAAACGGATGCCACATGGATGCATCCGTGAAAAAAGTGGACCGTTTTTTGCGGACCGCAAAAACGGATCGGTCGTGTGAATGTAGCCTTATTCTGATCTGCCGTTTATAAACAGCATATAACTGAATAGGATAACTGAAGTGAGCACTAATATATATATTATGAGTGCAAGCCAAAAAATACATACTATACAAAGGATAAGGCTGCACATCAAACATAGATAATGGTATAATGCCTCAAGCATATGGAAAAATATTGGAATATACAATGAAAAATGCTACTTGCTAATTTGAACATGTGAATAATGAATTGCATACCTGCTATGAATATTAGGAAAAAGGAGATATTTAGCAATCGCATTGATCAATGTAACTGAGCCCCAAAGCCTCGTCAAGGCATATCTCTATATTGGGGTCCCTAGCTCTGTGACCCTAACTGTGTGTCATCTCATTGCAATTAAAAACTGCTGTGGGTGGAGAGGGGTAACTAAGGACTTTCTTATATAGGAGATGGAAAAAACATGGCCGAAAGGGGCGGAGCTGTGTTCACATTCAGAAAAAAAAAAAACTACATATAACTGAATAGGATAACTGAAGTGAGCACTAATATATATATTATGAGTGCAAGCCAAAAAATACATACTATACAAAGGATAAGGCTGCACATCAAACATAGATAATGGTATAATGCCTCAAGCATATGGAAAAATATTGGAATATACAATGAAAAATGCTACTTGCTAATTTGAACATGTGAATAATGAATTGCATACCTGCTATGAATATTAGGAAAAAGGAGATATTTAGCAATCGCATTGATCAATGTAACTGAGCCCCAAAGCCTCGTCAAGGCATATCTCTATATTGGGGTCCCTAGCTCTGTGACCCTAACTGTGTGTCATCTCATTGCAATTAAAAACTGCTGTGGGTGGAGAGGGGTAACTAAGGACTTTCTTATATAGGAGATGGAAAAAACATGGCCGAAAGGGGCGGAGCTGTGTTCACATTCAGAAAAAAAAAAAACTACATATAACTGAATAGGATAACTGAAGTGAGCACTAATATATATATTATGAGTGCAAGCCAAAAAATACATACTATACAAAGGATAAGGCTGCACATCAAACATAGATAATGGTATAATGCCTCAAGCATATGGAAAAATATTGGAATATACAATGAAAAATGCTACTTGCTAATTTGAACATGTGAATAATGAATTGCATACCTGCTATGAATATTAGGAAAAAGGAGATATTTAGCAATCGCATTGATCAATGTAACTGAGCCCCAAAGCCTCGTCAAGGCATATCTCTATATTGGGGTCCCTAGCTCTGTGACCCTAACTGTGTGTCATCTCATTGCAATTAAAAACTGCTGTGGGTGGAGAGGGGTAACTAAGGACTTTCTTATATAGGAGATGGAAAAAACATGGCCGAAAGGGGCGGAGCTGTGTTCACATTCAGAAAAAAAAAAACTACATATAACTGAATAGGATAACTGAAGTGAGCACTAATATATATATTATGAGTGCAAGCCAAAAAATACATACTATACAAAGGATAAGGCTGCACATCAAACATAGATAATGGTATAATGCCTCAAGCATATGGAAAAATATTGGAATATACAATGAAAAATGCTACTTGCTAATTTGAACATGTGAATAATGAATTGTATACCTGCTATGAATATTAGGAAAAAGGAGATATTTAGCAATCGCATTGATCAATGTAACTGAGCCCCAAAGCCTCGTCAAGGCATATCTCTATATTGGGGTCCCTAGTAGAGATGAGCGAACCGGTCCCGGTTCGGCTCGAGGTCGGCTCGACGAACGGGGGTCCCGTTCGAGTTCGGTTCGTCGAACGTTCGACGAACCAAACTCGAACGTATAGGCTATAATGGGAGGCAATCACAAACACATAAAAATGCATGATAAATGTACACAAACAGTTACTAAACATTGCCATAACACTTACCGGTCCTCGCGATCCCTTCTGCACTCTGTCTCCTGCCGCTATTCCATCCGATGATCGCTGAATCCTCCCGGTGACCTGCACTGCCAGCAGAGAAGCAGGACCTATCGTGACGTCAAAATAGCCATGTGACCAGTCACGTGGCTATTATCTCATTGGCTACAGACTGGTCACATGACTATGACACGTCATGTAGGACCTGCGAGTGCATCTCTCCGGTACACGGTGCACATATGTGTATCGCCGTGTACCGGCGACATGCTGTAGCACACGGTCGACTCCCCGTTCCGTTAGGGACCGGCTGACACAGCCGGTCATTAACGGAGATCACCGTTGCCATAGCAACGCAGTTAGCGGTGACGTCACCGCTAACCGCGGCTCCGAGAGCACCGTTGCTATGGTAACGCGTCTGTCAGCGTTACCGCTAGCAGCCAGCACTGATCACTCACGGAGTGAAGGCTGTACGCTGCTTCCCGATTGTAGTGAGCATTGTAGTGAGGATGGAGGTTCCCCAGCCCCAAGTGATGAGCTGGTGAACCTCATCCTTCCTCACTACAATCGTCACTACTACTACACTAGAAAGAAAGAAGACAGAAGAGCAGGATCGTGGAGGGCTGACAGGGGTAATAAAGATGGAGTCTCTAATGTGTCTGTGTATTTATTTCTATTAAAGTATTTTTTCTCTGTGTGGTGTCTTTTTTTTAACCCTTTATTGGAGATTCTTAATGGCCGGGTCAAACGTGCCTGACATTAAGAATCTCTGGCTTAATACTGGCTGGTAAAACAAAGCCAGTATTAACTCATGATTACCCAACAAGCCACCCGGCTCCAGGGCTGTTGGAAGAGTTGGATACAGCGCCAGATGATGGCGCTTCTATGAGAGCGCCATTTTCTGGGACGGCTGCGGACTGAAATCCGCAGCAGAGGCGCCCACAAACCTCGGGCTAACCTGTGCTGCGGATTCCAATCCCCAGCTGCCTAGTTGTACCCGGCTGGACACAAAAATAGGGCGAAGCCCACGTCATTTGTTTTTTAATTATTTCATGAAATAAGTGAAATAATTAAAAAAAACGGGCTTCCCTATATTTTTGGTTCCCAGCCGGGTACAAATAGGCAACTGGGGGTTGGAGGCAGCCCGTGGCTGCCAGCTGTACCTGGCTAGCATACAAAAATATGGCGAAGCCCACGTCATTTTTTTGGTGGGCAAAAAACTTCTGCATACAGTCCTGGATGGAGTATGCTGAGCCTTGTAGTTCTGCAGCTGCTGTCTGCTCTTCTCCATACAGACAGACAGCAGCTGCAGAACTACAAGGCTCAGCATACTCCATCCAGGACTGTATGCAGAAGTTTTTTGCCCCCTGAAAAAATTATGTGGGCTTCGCCATATTTTTGTATGCTAGCCAGGTACAGCAGGCAGGTACGGCTGCCCCCAACCCCCAGTTGCCTATTTGTACCCGGCTGGGAACCAAAAATAAAGGGAAGCCCTTTTTTTTATTATTTCATGAATTTCATGAAATAATTAGAAAACAAATGACGTAGGCTTTGCCCCATTTTTGTGTCCAGCCAGGTACAACTAGGCAGCTGGGGATTGGAATCCGCACCACCGGTTGGCCTGAGCTTTCTGGGCCCCACTGCTGCGAATTGCAGTCTGCAGCCACCTCAGAAAATGGCATTTTCATAGAAGCGCTATCTTCTGGCGCTGTATCCAACTCTTCCAGCACCTGCCTGCTATACCTGGCTAGCATACAAAAATATGGCGAAGCTCACGTCCTTTTTTTGTAGTTTTTTGGCAAAAAAAATAAAAAATGCTTCCCTGGATTTTCCATTGCCAGTGAAGGTAACACCAAGCAGTGGGGGTTAGCAGCCAGTAGCTGCTTGGATTACCCTTAGCTAGCAATACAAAAAATGCAGCGGGAGCCCATATATATTTTTTTTAATTATTTATTTAAATAACTAAAAATAAAATGGGCTTCCCTGTATTTTGATTGCTGGACATCACAGTGCTGTAAAAATAAATCTTTAAAAAAATGACGTAGCGCTCCGCGGTATTTTTGATTCTCAGCGCAGATAAAGCAGACAGCTATGGGTTGCCACCCCCATCTGCCTGCCGTTACCTTGGTTGGCAATCAAAATACAGGGAAGCCCATTAATTTTTTCTATTTAAAAAATAGTTAAAAAAAAAAAAATGACGTTGGGTCCCCCCATTTTTGATAGCCAGCTAGGGTAAAGCAGACGGCTGTAGCCTGAAAACCACAGCTGGCAGCTTTACCGTGGTTGGGGATCCAATGTGGAGGTCCCCTCAGGCTCTTTTTTATAATTATTTTATAAATATTAATAATTACACAATAAAAGTAGGGTCCCCCCCAAATTGGATCACCAGCCAAGGTAAAGCGGACAGCTGTGGTCTGGTATTCTCAGGGTGGGAAGGTCCATAGTTATTGGGCCTTCACAGCCTAAAAATAGCAGGCCGCAGGCACCCCAGACGTGGCGCATCCACTAGATGCGCCAATCCTGGCGCTTCACCCCAGCTCATCCCGTGCCCTGGTGCAGTGGCAAACGGGGTAATAAATCGGGTTGATACTAGCTGTAAAGTCACCTGAGATCAAGCCCAGCAGTTTGTGATGTCATGGCGTCTATTAGATACCCAACATCATAAACTGTCAGTACTAACAAAAACAAAAAATCGACAAAAGAAATTTATTTGAAAAAACAGTCCCCAAAACATTTCCTCTTTCACCAATTTATTGTAAGAAAAAAAATAAAGGGGTCCCACGACGACTCTGGACCGTCTAGAATATGGGGGGAGACACTCAGGGAACGTATCCCCCATTTTCTAGGAGTGCGGACCCTTCATGTGAGGAGTGTGGGTGCAATGAATCTGCACTCACTCTCCCCGGGTCCACAGCAGCAGAGTCCATGTCGTAATGGTTGCTACCAAAGCTGCAATGCCCTGCTCATGAGGTAAGGGCATGCCTAATCAGGAGAACTACTGTAGAGGAAGCTCTGCTCACTGGTATATAGGTGCTCAGAGGTAATAATAGATAAAATTAGTGAGTAACCTCGGCACTCTATATCTCCCAGACTAAGTCAGTAAGTCACAATGGATAGTAATGCAAAATCACTCTTTATTGGTCCGTATTAAGAAAAAAATTTTTTCATAAGCATATATGTTTTTGTCCAAAACAAGTTACAAATGACGTTTCGGCCTGAGCCTTCGTCAGATTGGACTTATCTGCATGTAATCATGAAAAATGACAATAATCAGTATCACATAAGAGTGAGAGAACAATAACATAAACTCGAACAATGTAGAGGTACAATTGGGATGCAGCAAAAAAATTGCAACACAGCAAGAAATGAAACACATGATACAAATGTCATAATACAGTACAAGGACAATATAGTAATGACAAATATGGGGTCAGAGTAGGCTTAGACAGCTCTGGTACGAAAGAGATGTCAATCATAAAGTAACATGTGCAGTAGGTGTAGAGCTACAGTATGCATGGCAGAGCTAATGGGTAGACTGACCATAGAAAAAGAACGGAGAAAAAGTGGAGAAAAAGTGGAGAAAAAAGTGGAGAAAAAGTGGAGCATAAGAGGAGAAAAAGTGGAGAAAAAAGTGGAGAAAAAGTGGAGAAAAAGTGGAGCATAAGAGGAGAAAAAGTGGAGAAAAAAGTGGAGAAAAAGTGGAGAAAAAGTGGAGAAAAAGTGGAGCATAAGAGGAGAAAAAGTGGAGAAAAAGTGGAGAAAAAGTGGAGATTAAGAGGAGAAAAAGTGGAGAAAAAGTGGAGCATAAGAGGAGAAAAAGTGGAGAAAAAGTGGAGAAAAAGTGAAGAAAAAGTGGAGATTAAGAGGAGAAAAAGTGGAGAAAAAGTGGAGCATAAGAGGAGAAAAAGTGGAGAAAAAGTGGAGAAAAAGTGGAGATTAAGAGGAGAAAAAGTGGAGAAAAAGTGGAGCATAAGAGGAGAAAAAGTGGAGAAAAAGTGGAGCATAAGAGGAGAAAAAGTGGAGATTAAGAGGAGAAAAAGTGGAAAAAAAGTGGAGCATAAGAGGAGAAAAAGTGGAGAAAAAGTGGAGAAAAAGTGGAGCATAAGAGGAGAAAAAGTGGAGAAAAAGTGGAGAAAAAGTGGAGAAAAAGTGGAGAAAAAGTGGAGCATAAGAGGAGAAAAAGTGGAGAAAAAGTGGAGATTAAGAGGAGAAAAAGTGGAGAAAAAGTGGAGCATAAGAGGAGAAAAAGTGGAGAAAAAGTGGAGAAAAAGTGGAGCATAAGAGGAGAAAAAGTGGAGAAAAAAGTGGAGAAAAAGTGGAGCATAAGAGGAGAAAAAGTGGAGAAAAAGTGGAGAAAAAAGTGGAGAAAAAGTGGAGAAAAAGTGGAGAAAAAAGTGGAGAAAAAGTGGAGAAAAAGTGGAGAAAAAGTGGAGCATAAGAGGAGAAAAAGTGGAGATTAAGAGGAGAAAAAGTGGAGAAAAAGTGGAGCATAAGAGGAGAGAAAGTGGAGAAAAAGTGGAGAAAAAGTGGAGCATAAGAGGAGAAAAAGTGGAGAAAAAGTGGAGAAAAAAGTGGAGAAAAAGTGGAGAAAAAGTGGAGAAAAAAGTGGAGAAAAAGTGGAGAAAAAGTGGAGAAAAAGTGGAGCATAAGAGGAGAAAAAGTGGAGATTAAGAGGAGAAAAAGTGGAGAAAAAGTGGAGCATAAGAGGAGAGAAAGTGGAGAAAAAGTGGAGAAAAAGTGGAGATTAAGAGGAGAAAAAGTGGAGAAAAAGTGGAGCATAAGAGGAGAAAAAGTGGAGAAAAAGTGGAGAAAAAGTGAAGAAAAAGTGGAGATTAAGAGGAGAAAAAGTGGAGAAAAAGTGGAGCATAAGAGGAGAAAAAGTGGAGAAAAAGTGGAGAAAAAGTGGAGATTAAGAGGAGAAAAAGTGGAGAAAAAGTGGAGCATAAGAGGAGAAAAAGTGGAGAAAAAGTGGAGCATAAGAGGAGAAAAAGTGGAGATTAAGAGGAGAAAAAGTGGAAAAAAAAGTGGAGCATAAGAGGAGAAAAAGTGGAGAAAAAGTGGAGAAAAAGTGGAGCATAAGAGGAGAAAAAGTGGAGAAAAAGTGGAGAAAAAGTGGAGAAAAAGTGGAGAAAAAGTGGAGCATAAGAGGAGAAAAAGTGGAGAAAAAGTGGAGATTAAGAGGAGAAAAAGTGGAGAAAAAGTGGAGCATAAGAGGAGAAAAAGTGGAGAAAAAGTGGAGCATAAGAGGAGAAAAAGTGGAGAAAAAAGTGGAGAAAAAGTGGAGCATAAGAGGAGAAAAAGTGGAGAAAAAGTGGAGAAAAAAGTGGAGAAAAAGTGGAGAAAAAGTGGAGAAAAAAGTGGAGAAAAAGTGGAGAAAAAGTGGAGAAAAAGTGGAGCATAAGAGGAGAAAAAGTGGAGATTAAGAGGAGAAAAAGTGGAGAAAAAGTGGAGCATAAGAGGAGAGAAAGTGGAGAAAAAGTGGAGAAAAAGTGGAGAAAAAGTGGAGATTAAGAGGAGAAAAAGTGGAGAAAAAATGGAGCATAAGAGGAGAAAAAGTGGAGAAAAAGTGGAGCATAAGAGGAGAAAAAGTGGAGAAAAAGTGGAGATTAAGAGGAGAAAAAGTGGAGAAAAAAGTGGAGAAAAAGTGGAGCATAAGAGGAGAAAAAGTGGAGAAAAAGTGGAGAAAAAGTGAAGAAAAAGTGGAGATTAAGAGGAGAAAAAGTGGAGAAAAAGTGGAGCATAAGAGGAGAAAAAGTGGAGAAAAAGTGGAGAAAAAGTGGAGATTAAGAGGAGAAAAAGTGGAGAAAAAGTGGAGCATAAGAGGAGAAAAAGTGGAGAAAAAGTGGAGCATAAGAGGAGAAAAAGTGGAGATTAAGAGGAGAAAAAGTGGAAAAAAAAGTGGAGCATAAGAGGAGAAAAAGTGGAGAAAAAGTGGAGAAAAAAGTGGAGAAAAAGTGGAGAAAAAGTGGAGAAAAAGTGGAGCATAAGAGGAGAAAAAGTGGAGATTAAGAGGAGAAAAAGTGGAGAAAAAGTGGAGCATAAGAGGAGAGAAAGTGGAGAAAAAGTGGAGAAAAAGTGGAGAAAAAGTGGAGATTAAGAGGAGAAAAAGTGGAGAAAAAATGGAGCATAAGAGGAGAAAAAGTGGAGAAAAAGTGGAGCATAAGAGGAGAAAAAGTGGAGAAAAAGTGGAGATTAAGAGGAGAAAAAGTGGAGAAAAAGTGGAGCATAAGAGGAGAAAAAGTGGAGAAAAAGTGGAGAAAAAGTGGAGAAAAAAGTGGAGAAAAAAGTGGAGAAAAAGTGGAGAAAAAGTGGAGCATAAGAGGAGAAAAAGTGGAGAAAAAGTGGAGAAAAAGTGGAGAAAAAGTGGAGCATAAAAGGAGAAAAAGTGGAGAAAAAAGTGGAGAAAAAGTGGAGCATAAGAGGAGAAAAAGTGGAGAAAAAGTGGAGAAAAAAGTGGAGAAAAAGTGGAGATTAAGAGGAGAAAAAGTGGAGCATAAGAGGAGAAAAAGTGGAGAAAAAGTGGAGAAAAAGTGGAGAAAACGTGGAGATTAAGAGGAGAAAAAGTGGAGAAAAAATGGAGCATAAGAGGAGAAAAAGTGGAGAAAAAGTGGAGCATAAGAGGAGAAAAAGTGGAGAAAAAGTGGAGATTAAGAGGAGAAAAAGTGGAGAAAAAGTGGAGCATAAGAGGAGAAAAAGTGGAGAAAAAGTGGAGCATAAGAGGAGAAAAAGTGGAGAAAAAGTGGAGAAAAAGTGGAGCATAAGAGGAGAAAAAGTGGAGAAAAAGTGGAGCATAAGAGGAGAAAAAGTGGAGAAAAAGTGGAGAAAAAGTGGAGCATAAGAGGAGAAAAAGTGGAGAAAAAGTGGAGAAAAAGTGGAGCATAAGAGGAGAAAAAGTGGAGAAAAAGTGGAGAAAAAGTGGAGAAAAAGGTGGAGAAAAAGTGGAGAAAAAGTGGAGCATAAGAGGAGAAAAAGTGGAGAAAAAGTGGAGCATAAGAGGAGAAAAAGTGGAGAAAAAGTGGAGAAAAAGTGGAGCATAAGAGGAGAAAAAGTGGAGCATAAGAGGAGAAAAAGTGGAGAAAAAGTGGAGAAAAAGTGGAGCATAAGAGGAGAAAAAGTGGAGAAAAAGTGGAGAAAAAGTGGAGAAAAAGTGGAGCATAAGAGGAGAAAAAGTGGAGAAAAAGTGGAGAAAAAGTGGAGAAAAAGTGGAGAAAAAGGTGGAGAAAAAGTGGAGAAAAAGTGGAGCATAAGAGGAGAAAAAGTGGAGAAAAAGTGGAGCATAAGAGGAGAAAAAGTGGAGAAAAAGTGGAGAAAAAGTGGAGAAAAAGTGGAGATTAAGAGGAGAAAAAGTGGAGAAAAAGTGGAGCATAAGAGGAGAAAAAGTGGAGAAAAAGTGGAGCATAAGAGGAGAAAAAGTGGAGAAAAAGTGGAGAAAAAGTGGAGCATAAGAGGAGAAAAAGTGGAGAAAAAAGTGGAGAAAAAAGTGGAGAAAAAAGTGGAGAAAAAAGTGGAGAAAAAAGTGGAGAAAAAGTGGAGCATAAGAGGAGAAAAAGTGGAGAAAAAGTGGAACATAAGAGGAGAAAAAGTGGAGAAAAAATGGAGAAAAAGTGGAGAAAAAGTGGAGCATAAGAGGAGAAAAAGTGGAGAAAAAGTGGAGCATAAGAGGAGAAAAAGTGGAGAAAAAGTGGAGAAAAAGTGGAGAAAAAGTGGAGCATAAGAGGAGAAAAAGTGGAGAAAAAAGTGGAGAAAAAGTGGAGCATAAGAGGAGAAAAAGTGGAGAAAAAAGTGGAGAAAAAGTGGAGAAAAAGTGGAGCATAAGAGGAGAAAAAGTGGAGATTAAGAGGAGAAAAAGTGGAGAAAAAGTGGAGCATAAGAGGAGAAAAAGTGGAGAAAAAGTGGAGAAAAAGTGGAGAAAAAATGGAGAAAAAGTGGAGAAAAAGTGGAGATTAAGAGGAGAAAAAGTGGAGAAAAAGTGGAGAAAAAGTGGAGCATAAGAGGAGAAAAAGTGGAGAAAAAGTGGAGCATAAGAGGAGAAAAAGTGGAGAAAAAGTGGAGCATAAGAGGAGAAAAAGTGGAGAAAAAGTGGAGAAAAAGTGGAGCATAAGAGGAGAAAAAGTGGAGAAAAAGTGGAGCATAAGAGGAGAAAAAGTGGAGAAAAAGTGGAGAAAAAGTGGAGCATAAGAGGAGAAAAAGTGGAGAAAAAAGTGGAGAAAAAGTGGAGAAAAAGTGGAGCATAAGAGGAGAAAAAGTGGAGAATAAGTGGAGAAAAAAATGGAGAAAAAGTGGAGAAAAAGTGGAGAAAAAGTGGAGAAAAAAATGGAGAAAAAGTGGAACACCCTTTGGTACCTTTCATGTGGCACTAAGGGTGCTTAGCTTTGTATTTAGCCAAAAAAATGAAAAAAAAATGACGTAGGGTTCCCCCTAGTTTTGTAGCCAGCTAGGGTAAAGCAGACGGCTGCAGCCTGCAGACCACAGCTGGCAACCTCACCTTGGCTGGTAATCCAAAACTGAGGGCACCCCACGCTGTTATTTTAAATTAAATAAATAATTTAAAAAAAAAACACGTAGGGGTCCCCCAAAATTGGATCACCAGCCAAGGTAAAGCAGACAGCTGGGGCCTGATATTCTCAGACTAGGGAGGTCCATGGTTATTGGAATCTCCCCAGCCTAAAAATAGCAGGCCGCAGCCGCCCCAGAAGTGGCGCATCCATTAGATGCGCCAATCCTGGTGCTTCGCCCCAGCTCATCCCGCGCCCTGGTGCGGTGGCAAACGGGGTAATATATGGGGTTAATACCAGATGTGTAATGTCACCTGGCATCAAGCCCTGGGGTTGGTGAGGTCAGGCGTCTATCAGATACCCGACATCACCAACCCAGTCAGTAATAAAAAAAAAATAGACGACAAACACGTTTTTATTTGAAAAAACACTCCCCAAAACATTCCCTCTTTAACCAATTTATTACAAATCCAGGTCTGGTGTAATCCAAGGGGTTGCCATGACGATCCACACTGTCCCAGTCAATGAAGAGCAGGATGTTCCCCATTGGCTGGGAGAGCAGTGCAGTGACCTGAGCTAACATCAATGGGTCAGCCCAGGTCACTGCAGGGGGGTGACAAGTGCTGCTGTCAGTGAGGTACATTACCTGCGCTGATCTCCAGCACACTGACAGCCCCTGTCACTGAGGTCAATGACCGGCGCCTTCACAGCAAGTCTCGCGAGAGGTCCGTGACGTCACCGCTAGTCAGTCTCGGGTCGGAAGCGAGAGGTGATGTGACAAGCGGCGGCCATGGAGGACAGTGACAGCGCTGAGGTCGGGATGGCGGGACTTCATCACCGCAGGTAAGCCGAGCGGGGGGGGGGGGTGAGAGTGTGTGTGTGTGTGTGTATGTATGTGTACATGCCGCGGGCAGGAGGGGGCGGAGCGAGCTGAGCGGGAAAGTGTGGGCTTCCTGCACGTAACTAAGATAAACATCGGGTTACTAACCAAAGCGCTTTGCTTGGATACCCGATGTTTATCTTGGTTACCAGCTTGTGGCAGGCTGCCAGCGATGGCTCCTGCACACTGTAGCTGTAAAAAGCCCTGCTTTTTACTGCTAGAACCGTTCTCGAACGTATCTAGAACTATCGAGCTTTTAGCAAAAAGCTCGAGTTCTAGTTCGATCTCGAACAGCCCAAAAATCACTCGAGCCTAGAACTGGAGAACCACGAACCGCGAACCGCGCTCAACTCTAGTCCCTAGCTCTGTGACCCTAACTGTGTGTCATCTCATTGCAATTAAAAACTGCTGTGGGTGGAGAGGGGTAACTAAGGACTTTCTTATATAGGAGATGGAAAAAACATGGCCGAAAGGGGCGGAGCTGTGTTCACATTCAGAAAAAAAAACTACATATAACTGAATAGGATAACTGAAGTGAGCACTAATATATATATTATGAGTGCAAGCCAAAAAATACATACTATACAAAGGATAAGGCTGCACATCAAACATAGATAATGGTATAATGCCTCAAGCATATGGAAAAATATTGGAATATACAATGAAAAATGCTACTTGCTAATTTGAACATGTGAATAATGAATTGCATACCTGCTATGAATATTAGGAAAAAGGAGATATTTAGCAATCGCATTGATCAATGTAACTGAGCCCCAAAGCCTCGTCAAGGCATATCTCTATATTGGGGTCCCTAGCTCTGTGACCCTAACTGTGTGTCATCTCATTGCAATTAAAAACTGCTGTGGGTGGAGAGGGGTAACTAAGGACTTTCTTATATAGGAGATGGAAAAAACATGGCCGAAAGGGGCGGAGCTGTGTTCACATTCAGAAAAAAAAAAAAACTACATATAACTGAATAGGATAACTGAAGTGAGCACTAATATATATATTATGAGTGCAAGCCAAAAAATACATACTATACAAAGGATAAGGCTGCACATCAAACATAGATAATGGTATAATGCCTCAAGCATATGGAAAAATATTGGAATATACAATGAAAAATGCTACTTGCTAATTTGAACATGTGAATAATGAATTGCATACCTGCTATGAATATTAGGAAAAAGGAGATATTTAGCAATCGCATTGATCAATGTAACTGAGCCCCAAAGCCTCGTCAAGGCATATCTCTATATTGGGGTCCCTAGCTCTGTGACCCTAACTGTGTGTCATCTCATTGCAATTAAAAACTGCTGTGGGTGGAGAGGGGTAACTAAGGACTTTCTTATATAGGAGATGGAAAAAACATGGCCGAAAGGGGCGGAGCTGTGTTCACATTCAGAAAAAAAAAAAAAAACTACATATAACTGAATAGGATAACTGAAGTGAGCACTAATATATATATTATGAGTGCAAGCCAAAAAATACATACTATACAAAGGATAAGGCTGCACATCAAACATAGATAATGGTATAATGCCTCAAGCATATGGAAAAATATTGGAATATACAATGAAAAATGCTACTTGCTAATTTGAACATGTGAATAATGAATTGCATACCTGCTATGAATATTAGGAAAAAGGAGATATTTAGCAATCGCATTGATCAATGTAACTGAGCCCCAAAGCCTCGTCAAGGCATATCTATTTTTTCTGAATGTGAACACAGCTCCGCCCCTTTCGGCCATGTTTTTTCCATCTCCTATATAAGAAAGTCCTTAGTTACCCCTCTCCACCCACAGCAGTTTTTAATTGCAATGAGATGACACACAGTTAGGGTCACAGAGCTAGGGACCCCAATATAGAGATATGCCTTGACGAGGCTTTGGGGCTCAGTTACATTGATCAATGCGATTGCTAAATATCTCCTTTTTCCTAATATTCATAGCAGGTATGCAATTCATTATTCACATGTTCAAATTAGCAAGTAGCATTTTTCATTGTATATTCCAATATTTTTCCATATGCTTGAGGCATTATACCATTATCTATGTTTGATGTGCAGCCTTATCCTTTGTATAGTATGTATTTTTTGGCTTGCACTCATAATATATATATTAGTGCTCACTTCAGTTATCCTATTCAGTTATATGTAGTTTTTTTTTTCTGAATGTGAACACAGCTCCGCCCCTTTCGGCCATGTTTTTTCCATCTCCTATATAAGAAAGTCCTTAGTTACCCCTCTCCACCCACAGCAGTTTTTAATTGCAATGAGATGACACACAGTTAGGGTCACAGAGCTAGGGACCCCAATATAGAGATATGCCTTGACGAGGCTTTGGGGCTCAGTTACATTGATCAATGCGATTGCTAAATATCTCCTTTTTCCTAATATTCATAGCAGGTATGCAATTCATTATTCACATGTTCAAATTAGCAAGTAGCATTTTTCATTGTATATTCCAATATTTTTCCATATGCTTGAGGCATTATACCATTATCTATGTTTGATGTGCAGCCTTATCCTTTGTATAGTATGTATTTTTTGGCTTGCACTCATAATATATATATTAGTGCTCACTTCAGTTATCCTATTCAGTTATATGTAGTTTTTTTTTTTTTTCTGAATGTGAACACAGCTCCGCCCCTTTCGGCCATGTTTTTTCCATCTCCTATATAAGAAAGTCCTTAGTTACCCCTCTCCACCCACAGCAGTTTTTAATTGCAATGAGATGACACACAGTTAGGGTCACAGAGCTAGGGACCCCAATATAGAGATATGCCTTGACGAGGCTTTGGGGCTCAGTTACATTGATCAATGCGATTGCTAAATATCTCCTTTTTCCTAATATTCATAGCAGGTATGCAATTCATTATTCACATGTTCAAATTAGCAAGTAGCATTTTTCATTGTTTATAAACAGCAGGCAGAAATAAGTGAATAGCGCCCCCCAGCATCAGAAAATCTACGAGGTTCAGGTGACATCTGAGACCCTGGAGATCATGATTCAGCCAGTTTTTCCGGTCCCCGCTCACGTGATCACTGGTATACTCCGTATACCGATGATCACGTTACAGTAAATGACAGCGTTGGTAAAAAAATATTTATCTCCCATCTGGCATGAACGGGAGATAAATCTCCTCCTCGGTCCCCTCCAGTCCCCCGGTGTCGCCAAAGTGCCCCCCCCCTGACCCCCTCCCAGAAATCCAAGATGGCCGCGCACAGCAGCGCGCCGGCTGCATTCACCTTACTCCTCTGATTTCTGTCGCATGTGCCATGACACATGCGACAGAAAACTCCTCCCCAGGCCCTGCCAAGTCACCCCCTATAGCCCCACCGGTGTTCCCCGGGGTCCCACGGTACCTGTGCAGCGTTGATCCCCCGTGGCCCCCTCCTTCACAATAGACACTGCCACATGCACAGAGCGGCTGTCACCTCAGCTTTCTGTGCTCAGACACAGTGAGTGGTGGTAACCATGCTTCTGTAAGCTACTGCAATGCCCTGCTCATGAGGTAAGGAACATAGTTGATCAGCAGTGCTATACTACATTTCCAAATGGAGGTATTTGATTTTATAGTTGCCCTGCTTAACGACTACTAAACATGAGAGTCCGTTATACGCCACAAGAAAACACATCTAAATAGCAAGCTCTGTTGTTTAGTATTCATTCAGCTGGATAACTAAACTTAAAGGGGTATTCCATCTTGAAGATCCTATCCCCAATATATAGTAGGTGGAGTAGCAATAATATCAGCAAATACCAATATTTGGAAATATAGAATAGTTCTCCTGATTAGGCATGCCCTTACCTCATGAGCAGGGCATTGCAGCTTTGGTAGCAACAGTTACGACATGGACTCTGCTGCTTTGGACCCGGGGAGAGTGGGTGCAGATTCATTGCACCCACACTCCTCACATGGAGGGCCTACACTCCTAGAAAATGGGGGATAAGTTCCCTGAGCGTGTCCCCCCCATATTCTAGACGGTCCAGAGTCGTCGTTGGACCCCCTTATTTTTTTTCCTTACAATAAATTGGTGAAAGAGGGAATATTTTGGGGAGTGTTTTTTCAAATACATTTTTTGTCTATTTGTTTTGTTAGTAATGACAGTTTTTGATGTTGGGTATCTGATAGACGCCATGTGTAACGCCTGCCTGGATAAACAGACTCAGGTAGGATGTAATGGACAGACTTAAGGGAAGCCCCTCACCAAGCAGGACCCCAGAACCCAGAAACCCTTCAACTCCTATACAGGGATTTGGAATTACACAAGGCCCTGGAGATCTCTACCCATGGAAGGCTGCAGTCCGATGAGAGTAGTCGTCAGGCAGGGTCAAACCAGGAACAGCAGAACAGGGACAGAATCGGCAGGCAAAGGCGTAAACAGAAAACGTAGCAGTGGTCAGATCCGAGTCGGGCAGCGAGGTACAAAACAGCAGGCAGAAGGGTAGTCAACAAGAAGCAAGTCAGCGCACAGGAATCACAAAACAAACAACACATGAGCCAGAATCAGAACTATCTCTGGCAGAGGCCAGCAGACAGGAGGGGGAATAAGAAGGGTGTGGTGTCTTCCCATTAGCTGTAGCTGAATGATGGTACTTCAGGTGAGAGACACCCGCCACCTACAGTCAGCCAGCGGTACTGCAGGTCCCAAGATAACCCAGCCCAGTGGATGATCGCAGCCTGCGCCCACCGGTGCTGCTGGCATCGACTCCTCTCCTATCACCAGCGCCATCCACGGCAGGAACACGGCGTCGCCTGGCGATCGGAGCAGAAGTCGCTGGAGCAGACTCCGGCGGTGACGTAACACCATGACATCACAAACTGCTGGGCTTGATGTCAGGTGACCTTACAGCTAGTATCAACCCCATTTATTACCCAGTTTGCCACTGCACCAGGTGCACGGGATGAGCTGGGTTGAAGCGCCAGGATTGGCGCATCTAGTGGATGCGCCACTTCTGGGGCGCCTGCGTTCTGTTATTTTTAGGCTGTGAAGAGCAAATAACTATAGACCTTCCCACCGTGAGAATACCAGACCACAGCTGTCCGCTTTACCTTGGCTGGTGATGAAATTTGGGGGGGACCCTACTTTTTTTTGTAATTATTAATATTTATAAAATAATTATAAAAAAGAGCCTGGGGTGACCTCTACATTGGATCCCCAACCACGATAAAGCTGCCAGCTGTGGTATTCAGGCTACAGCCGTCTGCTCTACCCTAGCTGGCTATCAAAAATGGGGGGACCCCACGTCATTTTTTTTAAACAAAAAAAAATTAATGGGCTTCTCGCCAGTCAAGGTAACGCCAGGCAGATGGGGTTGACAACCCATAGCTATCTGCTTTATCTGTGCTGAAAATAAAAAATACTGCGGAGCGCTACGTCATTTTTTTTTAATGATTTATTTTTACAGTACTGTGATGTCAGGCAATCAAAATACAGGAAAACCCATTTTTTTTTTTAGTTATTTAAATAAATAATTCAAAGAAAAAAATATATGGGTTCCTGCAGCATTTTTTGTATTGCTAGCTAAGGGTAATCCAAGCAGCTACTGGCTGCTAACCCCCACTGCTTGGTGTTACCTTCACTGGCAATGGAAAATCCACGGAAGCATTTTTTATTTTTTTTTTGCCAAAAAACAAAAATAAAAAAATGACGTGAGCGTCGCCTTATTTTTGTATGCTAGCCATGTACAGCAGGCAGGTATGGCTGCCCCCAACCCCCAGCTGCCTATTTGTACCCGGCTGGGAACTAAAAATATGGGGAAGCCCTTTTTTTTAATTATTTCATGAATTTTATGAAATAATAAAAAAAAAAACGACGTGGGCTTCGCTCCATTTTTGTGTCCAGCCAGGTACAACTAAGCAGCTGGGGATTGGAATCCGCAGCACAGGTTAGCCCGAGCTTTCCGGGCGCCTCTGCTGCGAATTGCAGTCCGCAGCCGCCTCAGAAAATGACGCTTTCATTGAAACGCCATCATCTGGCGCTGTATCCAACTCTTCCAGCTGCCCTGAAGCCAGGTGGCTTGCTGGGTAATAATGGGTTAATACTAGCTTTGTTTTACTAGCTAGTATTAAGCCAGAGATTCTTAATGTCAGGCAAGTTTGACCCGGCCAGTAAGAATCTCCAGTAAAGGGTTAAAAAAAAAAAGACGCCACACAGAGAAAAAATACTTTAACCCCTTCAGCCCCGGGGCACTTTCCGTTTTTGCGTTTTTGTTTTTTGCTCCCCTTCTTCCGAGAGCCGTAACTTTTTTACTTTTCCGTCAATCTTGCCATATGAGGGCTTGTTTTTTGCGGGACAAGTTGTACTTTTAAATGAAACCATAAGTTTTACCATATGGTGTACTGGAAAATAGCAAAAAAATTCCAAATGCGGAAAAATTGCAAAAAAAGTGTGATGGCACAATAGTTTTTGGGATGTTTTATTCACAGTGTTCACTATATGGTAAAACTGATGCATGGGTATGATGCACGAGGTTGGTGCGAGTTTGTAGACACCAAACATGTATAGGTTTACTTGTATCTAAGGGGTTAAAAAAAATTCACAAGTTTGTCCAATAAAAGTGGCGCACGTTTTGTGCCATTTTCCAAAACACGTAGCGTTCTTATATTTTGGGATCTATAGCTCAGTGACGGCTTATTTTTTGCATCTCGAGCTGACATTTCTAATGGTACCATTTGTGCGCAGATGCTACGTTTTGATCGCCTGTTATTGCATTTTGCGTAACACTTGCGGTGACCAAAAAACTTTTGGCGTTTGGAATTTTTTTGCTACTATGCCGTTTACCAATCAGATTAATTGATTTTATATTTTGATAGATCGGGCATTTCTGAACGCGGCGATAGCAAATATGTATATATTTATTTATTTTTTAACCGTTTAATTTTCAATAAGGGGAAAGGGGGGTGATTTGAACTTTTAGGTTTTTTGTTTTTTTTTAAACTTTTTTTTTTACTTTTTTTTTATTTTACTAGTCCCCCTAGGGGGCTATAGTGATCAGCAATCCAATCGCTCTTATCTATCTGCTGATCACAGCTATACAGCTGTAAACAGAAGATTCAGTGACTTTCTGTTTCTCTCTGCTCGCGGCCGAGGGAAAACGAAAGTGAAACTTCATAGCTGCAGGCGTCATTACATGACCCTGTGCTACGATGGCAACCACCGATAGTCACGTGATCACGCACGTGACTTCTGGTGGGGGCGGCGGTAAGTAAAAACATGGCCGCGCGCATATAGATCTTGCTGCCAGACTTTGGCAGCAAGATTTAAGGGGTTAATGGCCACGGGTGGAAGCGATTCCACCCTCGGCTAGCAGGCACACATGTCAGCTGTTGAAAGCAGCTGATATGTGTGCCGACCGCCGCCGTCTGCCCGCGGCAGGGGGCGGGGCTTAACGGGACACGCTCCATGACGGATATATCCGTCCATGGTCGTGAAGGGGTTAATAGAAATAAATACACAGACACATTAGAGACTCCATGTTTATTACTCCCTGTCAGCCTTCCATGATCCTGCTCTTCTGTCTTCTTTCCCCTTCAAGCCATGCAGCTCTGCTACATCAGCCAGCACTGCATGGGAAGAAGACGCTGCTGCTCCGTGCTGTAATCAGTCTGTATGTCTATATCTACCTTGCCAAGCTTCAAAAGGAACCTGAAGACCCACCTCTTCCAACAAGCCTACAACCTGCCGTAACCCTCAGTCTGATACAGCGTCGCACAATCAGCTCTACCCTAACCTACTGTATCCTCATCTATCCCTTGTAGACTGTGAGCCCTTGCGGGCAGGGACCTCTCTCCTCCTGTACCTGTCTGTATCTTGTACTGTTTATGATTATTCTACTTGTCCCTATTATGTATACTCCTTTCACATGTAAAGCGCCATGGAATTGATGGCACTATAATATTAATAAATAATAATAATAATATGTGACCAGAGGCTGCCAGCTGTAAGCGGTGATGTCACTGCTGTCAGACGGGTTACCATAGCAATGGTGCTTAGATCACGTGATTCCCGGTGCCGCTATTTACCGGCTGTGACAGCTAGTCCCTGCATGTGGGCTGACTCTGTAAAAAGCGCAGACATGCATGGACGGGGAAGCCCATCATGTGCCAGAGCATCTTGCCGGTAAAAGGACATGCTCAAACGAGCATCGCTTACCGGAGAGATGCACTGACAGGTCCTAGGATGACGTCATAGCCATGTGACCAGTCTGTAGCCAATGAGATAATAGACACGTGACTGCTCACATGGCTATTTTGACGTCACGATAGGTCCTATCATTAGTGCTGGTTACCGGGAGGACGCAGCGATTATCGGAAGGAAAAGCGGCAGGAGACAGAGTGCAGGACGCGTCACGGGGACCGGTAAGTGTAATGGCAATGTTTATTAACTGTATGTGTACATTTATAATGTGTTTTTATTTGTTTGTGATTGCCTCCCTTTGTTTTTAAAGGGGTTCGAGAGGTTCATCGAACGGCTCGCCGAACCGAACTCGAACGCGGTCTCCGTCGATGAACCAAACCGAACTCAAGCCTCTAGAGGATCGCTCATCTATAGACATGACTCCATAATACAAACTAGAAAAATTGCCGACACTTCCTAATCTCATAGTCTAAACTAGTGCATACTGAACATATTTTTGAATATTGTATGTCATGTTCAGTATGCACATAGGAGAAGAATAAGACCGCACCAATGCTGATACTTTTTTTCCGGTAATTCTTTATTCCATATGCAAGGTTAAAAGGTGTATAGCAGTCAGCGGGTGGAGGAGACCTGAATGCGGCCTCTCGCTGCGGACGACGGCCGTTTCGCCTGTAATTAGGCTTCCACGGGTCCACATGTGGGGTAAGATCAGCTCTCCTTAAATAGGATAGCACATCAAGGTGACCTCCCCGCACATAAAAAATGCAAGTGAAGTGTATAATACAATAAAAGGTACTTTGTATCAATACATAACGTACCATTAATTAAAAACAAAATTGTGAGCAAACCAGAATAGGACAATCTACAGGAATATAAATTGCAATGATATTCACAGAATAAATTCATACATAATTAATATACATGATTAGGATTACTCAAACCCATCCATGTATTAATCTTTTATATATGTTAATTTTTTGGGAAATCTTTTATACGTTACTAATAGTCCCATTAATCTTCAAACATATGTACTCATTTAACCATGATGATATTCCTGCAGCAAAAAACCTCTCTGTTACAAGAAAACTGATAAATCATTGCGGTCATTCATTCCCAATGCCCCTTGTGCTCCATATTTTATAAATAATTTTGCCTCCATCTGCAACAATAATTTTTGATGGTCCCCTCCTTGTAATGGAAGTGAGACCCTTTCTAAACCGGCAAAATTAAGGGTATCAGCTATTGTGCGATTCTCGTATGTGTTCTATCAATCTAGGGGATCCCTTGCCTGTCACTATTGAGTTATAATGCTCCCTAAACCGAATATATAGGCATCTAATAGTCTTTCCTATATAAAATCTCCCACAGAGACAAGTTTTTACGTAGACTACAAATTTTGTCTTGCATGATATAAAATGTTTAATTTGATGTGTATGAGAGCCAATTTTTATGGACTTTCCGGTCATATGCAGATTACAAAACCTACATTGGCCACATTTAAAGTTGCCAGTTGGGGATTGTCTGTCCAACCATGTATTCTTACTAGTCAATCTATTCTTGACCAGCAAGTCCCTCAAATTATGGCATCTCCTGTAGGAAATTAACGGTTTGGAAATAGTCATATTTTTCAATTCCGGATCTCTCTCCAGAATGTGCCAATTATTATTTAGAGTTTTTCTTATAGTATCAAACATGGGTCCGAATTTGAAACTAAAGGCAAATCTATCACAGATGTTATTCTTTTTCTTTTTCTTTCTTTTACCCCTCAAATCGTCTACTGGACAGAGATGAAAATCCTCATTTACAGTTTTTTTATACGCTGCATCAATAATGGTATCGGGATAACCCCGTTCCTGTAACCTATATTTCAATTCAACCGCCTGTTCGGCAAAGACCACACTGGTACTGTTAGTTCTTTTCACCCTCAAAAATTGTGAGTAAGGTAAGGCGGTTTTTGTGTGTTGGGGGTGGGCGCTTTCGTAATGTAGGACAGAATTTGAGGCTGTCGGTTTTCTATAAAATTTTGTTGTTATTACCCCATCACATACTTCAACCTCAACGTCCAAAAAATTTATGGAATTACCTCCAAAGATAGAGGTGAACGACATGTTCATGGTATTGATGGTATTAAGGTGGGAGACAAAGTCGGAAAAATCCTTCTCTGTTCCGTCCCACACCATGAACACATCGTCGACATACCTTAAATAATACTTAATATGCTTCAAGTACGGGTTGTTGGCCATGTACACATATTTGCCTTCAAAATGCCCCAAAAAAATGTTAGCAAAGGCGCATGAGACGGGGGTACCCATCGCAGTACCCCCGCATTGTACATACCATTTTCTAGAAACATGAAGGCGTTTTTTGACAAAACGAAATCAAGCGCTTCACCCACAAAATCACTGAATAGAGGGCTCTTGCCACTCCGTATAACAATATCTTTCACCGCCTCTACACCCAAAGCTTGTGGGATCCGTGTGTATAAATTATCCACATCAATTGTGGTTAAACTGTAGCCCTCCTGCCATGTTACTTCTTTTAGGAGCGATACAAAGTCTCCACTATCTTTGACATAGGATGGAATATGGGCTAACAGTGGTCTCAAAAGCCAATCCAAATAGTGGCAGAGCGGCTCAGTAAGTGAGCCAATCCCCACCACTATTGGACGACCAGGAGGATTTTTTTCACTTTTGTGTACTTTCGGTATACAATACCAATGTGATCTCGTGGGAAAAGGCGGGATCAATTTTTCTGCTTGTTTTTTAGAAAGCAAACCGAGGGTTACATATCTGTCCAGAAGACGTGTGAGTTGTTTTTTGTATTCACTAATGGGATTAGATAATAGGGGTCTATATGTTGTACGATCTTGTAGTTGTTTTAAACATTCCTGCAGATACATATCCCGGGACAGGAGGACAATATTGCCCCCCTTGTCCGCTTCGCGGAAGACAGTGTCTTCCCACGTACGCATGACTTTGAATGCGGCTAGTTCACCTTTATTCAAATTCATGCTTGCCTGTGGGTACATCAAAGCTTCTACTTCTTTTACTACTGTGTCTTGGAATAGATCAATCAAATTCCCATGTACTGTTGGTGGGCAAAAGTCTGATTTGTTCCCCTTTGTGAATCTCATAGGTTCACACATTATTTCATTTATGTCCACATCAGATTCCTGTGTGGAATCATTCAGACTCATTAATAACGCGGCTTCTTTTAATGTGTTGGGGTCAAATGCCCCTGTCACATCAAAATTGCCATAATCCACTCTGCATGGTTGTTCACCCTCGGGGACCATATTTATATTCTGAGGCAATTGATTGAAATATTTGAATAAATGTATCTTTCTTATTGCTTTATAAAGATCAATTCTAAACTCCACAAAATTAAATTCCTCTGGAACACAAAAACTTAATTCTTTTGACAAAACGGACACCATGTCATTCGTTAATGAATGTTCAGACAGATTTATTATATTTTTGTTAGACGAGACAAGCAATTGATTATTCCTTAATTCCTCCATGACACAGATTTTCGTTTGCATCCCCTTCCTATTGCGCCCCTTCCTGCCCCCCCGTCGGATGCGTTTCCTAAAGGGGCAGGAGTGGGCACTGATGAGGAGGTCTCTCTGGAAGGACCTGGCAATACTTCTTCAGAACCACTGGATTCTGAATCAGTAGTCCAATATCCTTTATTCTGTACATGCGGTTTTTTATTTTTATTATGCATATACTGATGTTTTTTGTATCTCTTTACTTTATCTTTTGTCCAACAGAGAATCTGGTTGGTATCGTAATCATGCTTGTCTCTTAAGAATTTTTCTCTTTTTTTATTTTTGATTTCCGTCTGAACATCCATCAACTTTTTATCTAATCTAGATGTAAATGAGGACCAATAATCCTCAGCCACCCTGGAGCGGGTATCCTGCTTTAGATTTTCCATTTCTATATTTAGAGCATTATAATCCTCTTTGTTTTTCTTTAAAACTAATTGCAACAATTTCATTGAACAATCCAATTGTATGGTTTCCCATTCTTTTACAAAAGTCAAATCATGCTGAAATTGTGATACAGACTTAGTAATGCGTAAGCCCCTTGGGACCCTGTTGCAGTCCACATATGATTGTAACGATTGCACTGTCCAAAACAGCCGCACCTCTCTCTCAGAGAGGGAATAGATTTTCTGTTCCAGGGTTTTTACACCCATTACCTCTGTGTCATTTTTCTGGTTGCACTCCACAAAGAAAGAAGCCGCATCAGATCGGCCCGCCTGAACACCTGTAGTATTAACCGAAGACATGCTGGTGCTGTCCATGTTAACCGTATTATCCATCACACCGCCCGTTACTCAAGTCCAGTTCACTTGTATATGCAAAGGTAATAGCCGAGTGTGCAAAGGACTCCAAAGAATAAGTATAATAGTATGGATCCAAAGGAAAGCGCAGTCCTGCACCACACGTGCGTACCTGTCACCCTTGGGCTCACTGGTAGGTAGGGAAAACACAGCACCAGTTGTCAAAACGGATTCCGGATCAGCGTGCAGGTCAAATAGGAGCAGCCAGTTCCAACGATCCACATAGGAGAAGAATAAGACCACACCAATGCTGATACTTTTTTTCCGGTAATTCTTTATTCCATATGCAAGGTTAAAAGGTGTATAGCAGTCATCGGGTGGAGGAGACCTGAATGCGGCCCCTCGCTGCGGACGACTGCCGTTTCGCCTGTAATTAGGCTTCCACGGGTCCACATGTGGGGTAAGATCAGCTCTCCTTAAATAGGATAGCACATCCAGGTGACCTCCCCGCACATAAAAAATGCAAGTGAAGTGTATAATACAATAAAAGGTACTTTGTATCAATACATAATGTACCATTAATTAAAAACAAAATTGTGAGCAAACCAGAATAGGACAATCTACAGGAATATAAATTGCAATGATATTCACAGAATAAATTCATACATAATTAATATACATGATTAGGATTACTCAAACCCATCCATGTATGAATCTTTTATATATGTTAATTTTTTGGGATATCTTTTATACGTTACTAATAGTCCCATTAATCTTCAAACATATGTACTCATTTAACCATGATGATATTCCTGCAGCAAAAAACCTCTCTGTTACAAGAAAACTGATAAATCATTGCGGTCATTCATTCCCAATGCCCCTTGTGCTCCATATTTTATAAATAATTTTGCCTCCATCTGCAACAATAATTTTTGATGGTCCCCTCCTTGTAATGGAAGTGAGACCCTTTCTAAACCGGCAAAATTAAGGATATCAGGGCAGCTATTGTGCGATTCTCGTATGTGTTCTATCAATCTAGGGGATCCCTTGCTTGTCACTATTGAGTTATAATGCTCCCTAAACCGAATATATAGGCATCTAATAGTCTTTCCTATATAAAATCTCCCACAGGGACAAGTTATTACGTAGACTACAAATTTTGTCTTGCATGATATATTTTTATATAGGAAACACTATTAGATGCCTATATATTCGGTTTAGGGAGCATTATAACTCAATAGTGACAGGCAAGGGATCCCCTAGATTGATAGAACACATACGAGAATCGCACAATAGCTGCCCTGATACCCTTAATTTTGCCGGTTTAGAAAGGGTCTCACTTCCATTACAAGGAGGGGACCATCAAAAATTATTGTTGCAGATGGAGGCAAAATTAATTATAAAATATGGAGCACAAGGGGCATTGGGAATGAATGACCGCAATGATTTATCAGTTTTCTTGTAACAGAGAGGTTTTTTGCTGCAGGAATATCATCATGGTTAAATGAGTACATATGTTTGAAGATTAATGGGACTATTAGTAACGTATAAAAGATATCCCAAAAAATTAACATATATAAAAGATTCATACATGGATGGGTTTGAGTAATCCTAATCATGTATATTAATTATGTATGAATTTATTCTGTGAATATCATTGCAATTTATATTCCTGTAGATTGTCCTATTCTGGTTTGCTCACAATTTTGTTTTTAATTAATGGTACATTATGTATTGATACAAAGTACCTTTTATTGTATTATACACTTCACTTGCATTTTTTATGTGCGGGGAGGTCACCTGGATGTGCTATCCTATTTAAGGAGAGCTGATCTTACCCCACATGTGGACCCGTGGAAGCCTAATTACAGGCGAAACGGCCGTCGTCCGCAGCGAGGGGCGGCATTCAGGTCTCCTCCACCCGCTGACTGCTATACACCTTTTAACCTTGCATATGGAATAAAGAATTACCGGAAAAAAAGTATCAGCATTGGTGCGGTCTTATTCTTCTCCTATGTGGATCGTTGGAACTGGCTGCTCCTATTTGACCTGCACGCTGATCCGGAATCCGTTTTGACAACTGGTGCTGTGTTTTCCCTACCTACCAGTGAGCCCAAGTGTGACAGGTACGCACGTGTGTTGCAGGACTGCGCTTTCCTTTGGATTCATGTTCAGTATGCACCCATTCCAACTATGAGATTAGGAAATGTCGCCAATTTTTTCTAGTTTGTTTTTTTAATCAGGTTATCATCATCAGACTAATGGACAAACAAAAAGGAGGAACTAAGGGTACCTTCACACTTTAGCGATGCAGCAGCGATCCGACCAGCGATCTGACCTGGTCAGGATCGCTGCTGCATCGCTACATGGTCGCTGGTGAGCTGTCAAACAGGCAGATCTCACCAGCGACCAGTGACCAGCCCCCAGCCAGCAGCGACGTGCAAGCGACGCTGCACTTGCACGGAGCCGGCGTCTGGAAGCTGCGGACACTGGTAACTAAGGTAAACATCGGGTATGGTTACCCGATGTTTACCTTAGTTACCAGCTCACACCGCTTAACTTAGCGTGTGCAGGGAGCAGGAGCCGGCACTGGCAGCGTGAGAGCTGCGGAGGCTGGTAACGAAGGTAAATATCGGGTAACCACCTTGGTTACCCGATGTTTACCTTAGTTACAGCTTACCGCAGGCTGTCAGACGCCGGCTCCTGCTCCCTGCACATTCAGGATTGTTGCTCTCTTGCTGTCACACACAGAGATGTGTGCTTATCAGTGGGAAAGCAACAATAAAAAAACGAACCAGGGCTGTGTGTAACGAGCAGAGATCTCACAGCAGGGGCCAGATCGCTGCTCAGTGTCACACACAGCAAGATCGCTAATGAGGTCACAAAAAACGTGACTCAGCAGCGATCTCAGTAGCGATCTCGCTGTGTGTGAAGTACCCCTAAGAGGTAGAGCAGTATTTGAGATGTTTGGTTTCCCCTAATCAAGAAGATTAGGTGGAGTTTCTGCCTCTTGCTGAGTTTGCTCTAAATAACCGTAACTCTATGGCTATCAGGACCTCACGTTTCTTGTTGCAGGGTTATATTATCAAGTTTTTGGAACTTTTCCAGGGTACAGTTCTCCATACCAGGGGAGGAGAGATTTTCTTACTGATTAGTGAGGGTCTAGAAGGAGGTCAAAGGTTTGCTACTTACAGGCATAGGAAGTCACCTGTCTTTAAGATGGGGATGTTGTGTGGTTGATTTTAAATAATCTATGCTTAAAGGTTATGTTTAGGAAGTTGTCACCTAAATTGGTAAGTTCATATAAAATTATTAAAATTCTAAATCCTTTGATAGTTAAGTTGCAACTTCCTATTGCTTGGCGGATCGATAATTTTTTCCACTTTTTCCTTTTAAAATAATTTGAGGAGACACCTGGCCCTCAAGACATAGTTAAATAGGTTGAAAAAAGACCTAGGTCCATCTAGTTCAACCTTCCTCCACCAATTATATATTTTGTCAATAGGTTACTTATAACCAACAATGTTGTGTGTACTGAGGAAATTATCCAGCCCTTTTTAAAAAGCTGTTATAGTATCTGACATTACTACCTTTTGTGGTAGGGCAATCCACAGTCTGGCTGCTCTAACTGTAAAGAACCCTTTTTTATTTAGCTGCCGGAATTGCTTGTCTTTCACTCGAAGTGAATACCCCCTGGTCCTTAGTATTGTCTTTGGAAGGAATAAGTCATGTGCCAGCCCTTTATATTGACCACACATGTATTTATACATATAAATGAGATCTCCTCTGAGATGTCTTTTTTCTAAGCTAAACAAATCTAACTTTTTCATCCTCTCATCATATTGTTGGCATTCCATTCCTTGTAGTAGTTTAGTTAACTGCCCTTGAACTGACTCTAACTTCTGAATGTCCTTTTTAAAATGTGGAGCCCAAAACTGGATCCCATATTCCAGATGGGGCCTTACAAGGGATTTATAGAGGGGTAACCATACATTGGGATCACGGGATCTAATCTCTCTTTTTATACACCCTAAAATCTTGTTTACTTTAGCAGCTGCTGCTTGACATTGAGTTTTGCTGTTCAGCTTATTTGTATTCAGAATACCCAAGTCCTTCTCCTGTTCTATAGTTCCAAGTTTACTTCCATTTAATGTATGCACAGCTATAGGATTACTCTGTCCTAGGGGCATTACTTTACATTTATCAACATTAAATCTTATTTGCCAAGTGTCTGCCCATTCTGACATCTTATCCAGATATATTTGTAATATTGTACTATCAAGGTCAGTTTTTAATATTCTACCTAGTTTGGTGTCATCAGCAAAGAGTGACACTTTACTATCAATCCTATTCACAAGGTCATTTATAAAGAGATTAAAAATAATTAATCCTAGCAAAGATCCCTGCGGCACCTCACTGCTGACTATAGCCCATTTAGAGAATTTACCATTTATAACTAGTCTTTGTTTCCTATCTTTTAGCCAATTCCTTACCCAGTTGCATATAGTTTCCCTAGTCCTTGCTTCTGAAGCTTTAGTATAAAACTATTATGTGGTACAGTATCAAATGCCTCTGCAATGTCCAATTGAGGTGGATTTGTAAGGGGATTGGAAATATGAGGTAATTCAAGTTCTTGGCTCCAGGGAGGTCAGGCGCTATCTACTTTTTATCATTAAGTGGAAAGGTTATGGTCCTGAAGATAAATCCTGGGTTTATACGTAGGATCTTCATGAGGATCACCTAGTGATGGAGTTTCGGCAGTGAAATCAGATGGTGGGGATTTCTGAGGGTCCAGTGTCCTCACATAGAAAGGGGAATAATAATGATTTGGTTTGGGGATTCGATCCCATGACCTGTTGCTGCAATGTCAGTTCCTTTGTCTACTGAATTTTTTCTTGCATGTCCAAATGCTGATGGTTCCATTTGTCTTTGTCCTCTCTTCTTAGTTTGTTCCTCTTCTAATTTTCCCATTTTGGTCTGCCTTATCACATTCTGGGTTGGGTTTTATTTGTTCACCATTCACTGTATTTCCTTGCTGGCTATTTGTCTAGGTGAACTTGTATTTTGGATTTTCACCCCTTCAGCTAAGGTTTTTTTCCTCTTCACTTGTTATCAATGTGTTGTGGCCTCTCCTCTGGGACTTCAGGAGGTACGAGAAACCTCTCGATGGCCTTTATTGAAGTCAGGTCCAAAGTTGTATTTTAAGTTGTGCATATAGGGTCTTTCTAGTCTGCACAGGGACTATTTGGGTGCGGGTGCGGCATTTCCCTGTAATAGGTCTTCCATTTTTCCATTACTATTGTGTGAGAGTGTTTACATTCATGACAAATTATTAACAGGCGATATTTTCTAAAACTACAATTCATGGTGCATTGTAGAGAAAAAAACCTCTTAAAAAGCAAAACTTCACGTACAAACTGATAAGAGCATAAATCAGTCAGGACTAGAACATTGTCCGATCTTTAGGTTATTAATTATTCATTATAAACACAAGTGCAATTGAATCCTAATGAGATCTTATCAGTTAAGATTATGCGCCACATTGTATCATAGCAGGCTGTTAATATGCATTTCCATCATGAACCCAAGATGACTTTGTATGCATTCAACTGACGAGATCTTGTCAGGCTCATTGTGTGTGATAGATTTTCCAAAGTGTTATTAACGCAATTTAAAGTTTGTGAACAAAATTAAATTATTGAACACTTTTTTTCATATTAAGCCTGCAGAATATGCAAACATCTATAAATCAAGTGACCTCATTAAAGAAGAAGCTGCCCTGACAGCCTCTCTGGATAATTTTAATTGGCTTGAGCTGAGCAAATCTGATCATGGGCATTATTAATAGTGAGTGGCATCACCTCTAAATGTAACGACCAGGTGAAAAGGTCATTCTCATAACATTATTTCCCAGTAGAATGTAATTACCAAGCAAACCAATTCTGTGTTTGGTATGGTGAGCATAAAGGGTGAAACTCAATATTTTAGTGCTTGCCACAGCATGTGTTCATTTATACGTTATTACATTTTAGTTCTGTATGGTTCATATTTTAGGTTCTTGATGATCCTTTACAACACTGTGCTAAAATTAACAAAATAATTACTACAGAGAAACCGTATTATGTTCACCAATCTTGTAAATACACTCATTGCAAAGCCAAATCTTTTTCTTTATTATTTCAGTCACACCAAGATTATGTAAATAGTCATAACAACTGTTATTACTCTCAGATAATCATACTCATCCATTAGCTTTATTTTTCTCTGTATAATTTAATAAAATCTATGTGGATAAACTATACAGAGGGGTAATCTAATAATGTTATGGCACACCTCTAGGTTCACCATTCATGTATATATATACATAAAAAACCCAAAGTTTTTTGTTAACTATATAAGTATATCCACACGATGCCTGAAACCTGCAAGAAAAAGTGATAAATAAATGTTAAAAATAATGAACATATGCACTGCAATGTCAAGATATTTTGCTGTACACATATTCCAAATGTTTTTAAATTCTTTTATAGAGCACCAATCACCAGAATTTTCCTATATAACCTAAAGCCAGTGCTACACTGGTACTATCAGGCTGATTCTCTGCATACCTTTAGTTGTAAGCTCGGATGTCATACCCACATGACCAGAAGAGGCGGGGTCTAAGCCAACAGAAAAATAATGTTGCTTCCTGGTATCAGCTATGTTGGAAGGGGCGGGGCCTCAGCCAACATAGCTGATACCAGGAAGCAACATTATTTTTCTGTAGGCTTAGACCTAGTTAGTAAAACAATGCTATAATAGAATTAGCATAAAGAGCAGGAATGATGGACAGGCAGGCAGGAATGAATATGCAAAGCCACCCCAGCTATCAGCTGATCAGCAGCTGCTGTCATTCAAAAAGCTGTTCATTTTATAAACTTTATTTTCTTGGGTTTCAAAAGCTATACATCCTAGCTGACAACTAAAGGTATGTATAGAATCAGCATGATAGTGCCAGCATAACACTGACTTTAGGTTATATAGAAAAATCCTGGTGATTGCTGCGCTTTAACCGCTTCAGGCTTCAAAAGTTGTTAAGCACCTAAAAGAAGTAACCTGACCATTCTTCAGGTGACTTCTATATGGAAGACACCCACTAGTGTACATATAAGATTTAGAAAAAGATTCTAGCTAGCAAGATGCTGCAATAATAGCAAAAAAGTCAACAAAGAAGACACTTCAGGGAAGATTCTGCCTCTGTTTTTCTGAAGTGTTCCACTTTATAAACTCTGTGAGTACACTAGCTCTGTAATCCCTCTGAAAAAGCACTAAATGAATGTTAAAAAGAATTAACATATATATCGCAATGTAAAAATGACTTCCTGTTTAGGTGTTCAGTCTTTGGAGCCGCTTTTAATTGTTTTATATTTTCAAGGATGCAAAGTGGTTAAAAGAAGCAACAATTTTGAGGTGTCTTCTGATGCAAGTCCCCACTAGTTTATATAGTGTGTATAAAGAAAAAATCTGGAGACAAATATGTCACAAAAAACGACTGAAAAGAAAACAAATTAGACACTTCATGACAAAAGTTGCCAACATGCCCTTAAGCGTCTTCTACTTGACAAGCTTGGTGGTTATGCACACATCTAAAAGTCATTGTATGCACATAAGTTTGGAGCGTTAGTCTACTAAAATAAATACAAGGTTATCCTTATCAATAGGATATGAAATAACTTGGTAATCACTGGGAATCCAACTGCAATCACAAGGTTGGGTTTGTGAAGCCTAAAAATGGAGTATGAATGAAGCAGAGGTGTTCTTGCTCACCATTCACTTTATTGATTTTCAATAGGACTGTCAGTAAAAGCTGGGAAGTATTTCTGGCTGTCCCATTGACACTGAATGGAGGCTTAGTATACACAGCTTCACTCTATTTAAGGCTAGGCTTTAGAACCCTTTTCTCAGAGCCCTATTCTTGGGTTTTCTGGGGATCTTAGTTGTCAGCCCACCGGTAATCAGCAAGTTATCTCTTATATAATGGATTTTTTTAAGAATAATCTTTTAACCTTCTCTAGATTATGTAAATGATGATAACATCTGTTAGCCTATGATAATCATATTTATTTATTTTTCTTTATGCAGTTTAAAGCACACAAGCTTATAGTGGTGCTTTAAATCTAAGTTCCCTGTCATATCCGCACCTTTCAGTGGCTTCACCTTCTATTGCTGCTGCTCAGGTGGGTTTCGATGATTTGTGATCTGCCAGCATGCTCATGTGTTTTATAGATCACTCTGGAGATCAAAACTTTCCACTTTCTGGCTCTCACAACTTGCATTGAAACTTTTAGAAAGAGTACTGCCCAGCGTAAGGAGGAGGGATACACCATCAGTAAATTTCCAGGTATTTATTTGCACTTGGTTCCGATTAAAAAATAATCATGTATACATATCAAGCCATAACCCACAGTGGAATAAATGACATAACAGCGACGCGTTTCGGCTACTGGAATGTAGCCTTTGTCAAGTAGTTTTCCTCTGTGATGTGAGTCCCTTTTATATGTATCCAAGAAAGTCCTTCAAACAAGCAGGTGCAGATCTCTAATAGTTTCCTCAAGATTAACTCATGGTAGTCCATGGGCTTGAGATGTTAACATTATAAACACATTAATATCAGATATTGTTTGGAAGAAAAATTAAATATACATGTACATCTCAAATTAATTCCCATTAATCTATGGAATTCAAAAATTCATCTCATAAACTATTCCATATCACAAAATAAAAAATAAATACGAAAAACATGCACATCTGAGTAATTCAATTCCTGACAGAGACAATATATTTTTTTATATATACATTTCAATGTTTACCAGAACTATGAAAATATGACATCAGGGAAAATGAATTACTGAATCTGAACCATGACTTATACTATATCTGTAGAGAGAGAGAAAAAAAAATATTTTCTCTGTCAGGAATACATATAAAAAAGACTCACATCACAGAGGAAAGCTACTTGACAAAGGCTACACTCCAGTTGCCGAACTGCGTTGCTGTTATGTCATTTTTTCCACTGGGGGTTATGGCTTGATATGTTTACATAATTATTTTTTAATCGGAACCAAGTGCAAATAAATACCTGGAAATTTACTGACGGTGTATCTCTCCTCCTTGCCCTGGGCAGATCTTTCTAATTGTATACAACAGGCAGCTGCACCTGCAGCCTGAGCGGCAGAGGAAACTGGAACACTTATTGAAAGGGTGAGCTGAAGTTTGTTTATATTTGCATTGAAACTTTGGTACATGGAGAAGCATCGGTAAAAGGTGAAGACACCGGAAAGTGAGTAAAGGACATGTGGCTTAAATATAATGCACCACTCCAGCTCTGAAAAAAACAAAACAAAACGCTGGGGTGGTGCATTAATAATTTTCAACTGTAAAGTGGTATTCACATCAAGAGAATGAAGAGACAGATTCCTTTTTCTTACTCCATGCATGGTATCACCTACCACTACCCAATGTGCAGAGAACTACAACACAGCTCTATTTAAATGAATAACACTGTCTTATAGTACTTACATAAGTAGTATGCCAGAAACCCAACAGTATATATGCTGGCAAAGGAATACTGACTTAAAAGAGATCTGTGAGCAGGTTGTTGCATCCTCATCTGAAAGAAGCATGATGTAGGCAATGAAATCCTGAATCCAATGATGTATCACTTAGATTATTGGCTGCAGCCATTCAGACACTGAAACATTTTAGTTTTAGCATGTAGCAGAGCTTGAAAAGCTGCCCCTGCTCACACCAGGCTTTCAGTGTACATTTACATAGATAGAAGTTGCTAATCACAGCAGAGGCAGAGTTGGACTTGAGCGCAGGAGCACACTTTGTGATAAGACACATTGTTGAAATCTCTGTGTTAACTCTTACAGCATAATTTCTTCAAGTAACATAGCAAGCACCTGCTGACAGATTCCCTTTAAAATAATATTTATAATTTAAGAATCAGACAACACCTAATTGATTGGTGTACAGAGGGGAGAATCAATAACTGATGGGACACTGGCGAGCACTACAGTCAATTGTTACTAGGAATAGAGGAGTAGTGTCAGCCCAGTTAGTGAGTATAATTATTTGTTTCATCTCCTTGCATCTGGTTGTCCAACTATTTTTTGTTTGTAAGGCCAGGAGGAAAAAAGAAAATGCACAAACGTCATAACTTTTTATTTCTCAATTCATATAGCGATAGGAGTGCTTATCTTGGGTATCATAAGTTGTAGTTTTGAATGAAACCATTAATTTTACCATATGATGCACTAAAAAATGGGGAAAAAAATCCAAGTGTGGTAAAATAGTAAAAAAATGCATGTCCTTTATTTTTTTTTTGTTTGTTTTTTCTTTCAGTGTTCATTGTACTGTCTAATTATCCAGGTCCATACAATTATGTGAATACTAGAGATGAGCGAACCGGCCGTGGTTCGGCTTGAGTTCGGTTCGTCAAACGGAGGTCTCGTTCGAATTCAGTTCGGCGAACGTTCGACGAACCGAACTCAAACCGCATAGGAAACAATGGCAGGCAATCACAAACACATAAAAACACCTAGAAAACACACTCAAAGGTGTCCAAAAGGTGACAAACGACTCACAACACAACACAAACACATGGGAAAGTGACAAGGACATATACTCATGCGAAAAAAAAAAAGAGCTGGACAAGGAAAAAGAGGAGGAGACACAGATATAGGCATGGAACGCCCTTCTAAAATCATGTAAAACACCACAAGGTGACTCCAAGCGGAGTTCTCCCTTTTTTCCAAAAATTGGGCCACACACACACACACACACCCACCCCTTCAGTGGCAGCACTTGTGCCCCAGTTGTACACTTCACAGCTAGATTTGCATCAAGCACATTCAAAAATACGCCATCCTTTTCCGTCCTCAGGATTGCACCGGGGTAGGTAGCAAAGTCTTTCCTGATCCCAGCTCTGTTCATCTTGGACCATTTTTAAAAACAATGTAAGCAAGGGTTACTCCAAGCGGAGTCTCCCTTTTTTCCAAAAATTGGGCCACACAGACACCCCATCAGTGGCAGCACTTGTGCCCTAGTTGCAAACAGGATGTTTTGATTTGCATCAAGCACATTCCAAATCCACAAGCATTTACTCTCCCCAGGATGACACAGGGGTAGTAAATTCCTTGTGGATCCATGACTTGTTCATTTTGATGAACGTTAGTCTGTCCACATTGTCACTGGACAGACGCGTGCGCTTATCTGTCAGCACACACCCAGCAGCACTGAAGACACGTTCAGAGACAACGCTGGCAGCTGGACACGACAAAATCTCCAAGGCGTAAGTTGAGAGCTCTGGCCATTTTTCAAGATTTGAAGCCCAAAATGAGCAAGGCTCCATTTGCAAAGTCATGGCATCGATGTTCATTTGGAGATACTCCTGTATCATCCTCTCCAGCCATTGACGATGTGTCAGACTTGTTGTCTCTGGTGGCCTTACAAAGGACGGTCTAAAAAAATTATGAAAAGATTCAATAAAATTGCTGTTACCAGCACCAGATACGGTGCTACTGGTACGGGTAGACTGTTGAAGATGACGAGACCGTCCCATGTTTGTCAAGTTACAACTGGGAGATTCACTCCCTGCACCTGCACGGTTGTTTGGTGGAAAAGCCGAGCTAAGATCGAGTAACAGCTTCTGCTGATACTCCTGCATACGTGCGTCCCTTTCTATGGCTGGAATTATGTCACAAAATTTGGACTTCTACCGGGGATCTAATAGTGTGGCAAGCCAGTAGTCATCATCACTTCTGATTTTGACAATATGAGGGTCATGTTCTAGGTAGTGCAGCAAGAAGGTGCTCATGTGTCTTGCGCAGCCATGCGGACCAAGTCCATGCTGTGTTTGTGGCATAGAGGTGCTAACCGCTCTTTCTTCCTCTGACATCTCCCCCAAACCTCTTTCAACTGAAATTTGACCAAGGTCTCCCTCATCCGCTGAGTCTTCCATGTCCATGCACAGTTCGTCCTCCATTTCTTCATGTTCTCCTGCACCTTCCTCAACATCTCGCCTGCTACCATGCGCCCTTGTTGATCCCTGTCCCCCATGGTCCCATGCCTGCCGCGTTGGTGATGATGAACGTCTGGACCTTGGTCATGTTGTTGTGTCTTGCGCATATGAATCCTCCTGTAGTTCCTCCAATTCCTGTTGTCCCACCCCCTGACTCCGAATAGTGTTTAGCGTGTGCTCCAGCATGTAAATGACTGGAATTGTCATGCTGATAATGGCATTGTCAGCGCTAAACATATTCGTCGCCATGTCGAAACTGTGCAGAAGGGTGCATTGGTCCTTGATCTGAGACCACTCCATCAGGATTATCTGCCCCACCTCTGCATCTCGTTGGCCCAGGCTATACGTCATGATGTATTGCACCAGGGCTCGGCGGTGCTGTCACAGTCGCTGTAACATGTGGAGAGTTGAATTCCAGCGTGTCGCTACATCGCATTTCAGGCGATGAACCGGCAGCCCGAAAGACTTCTGGAGCGATGCAAGTCGCTCAGCTGCGGCGGTTGAACGGCGGAAGTGAGCAGACAGTTTTCTTGCCCTGGTCAGAAGGCCATCTAGGCCGGGATAGTGTGTTAAAAATTGCTGGACAACAAGGTTCAACACGTGAGCCATACAAGGCACGTGTGTCACCTTGCCCAAGTGAAGGGCCGCACCCAGGTTTGCAGCATTGTCGCACACGGCCTTACCAGACTGCAGGTTGAGTGGAGACAACCATTTATTAAACTCAGTCTCCAGAGCTGCCCACAACTCAGCCGCTGTGTGACTCCTGTTTCCAAGACATGTCAAGCTAAAGACCGCCTGATGCCGTTGTGCTCTGCTGCCAGCATAGTAATGAGGGGTGCGTGATTCCTTCTGCGCAGTGAGAACGCTGGTGGCCTGACCAGGCAGGCTTGGGGCAGAGGTGGAGGACCCAGATGAGGTGGAGGAGGCAGAAGCAGTGGCGGAACTTGGACAGACAGAGGATTGACACACAAGTCGTGGGGACGGCAAGACTTGTGCAGCAGACCCTTCACCATCTATCACCATAGTTACCCAGTGCCCAGTCAGCAACATGTAACGTCCCTGTCCATGCTTACTGGTCCAAGTATCGGTGGTGAAATGCACCCGTTCACACACAGAGTTTCTCAAGGAAGCGGTGATGTTGTGTGCGATATGCTGGTGTAGCGCGGGCACACCTTTCTTAGAGAAGTAGTGGCGACTGGGCATCTGGTACTGGGCCACAGCGACAGACATAAGGTCTCTAAAATCCTGTGTGTCCACCAGGCGGAAAGGCAGCATTTCGGTAGCCAAGAGCTTACAGATGGATAAAGTCAACCTCTTAGCTTTGTCATGGGTCACAGGAAATGGCCTTTTATTTGTCCGCATCTGAGGGACAGAGATCTGGCTGCTTTGTGTAGACAGTGTTGAGTAGGGTGTCCCTGGAAAAATGCAGGTTTGTGAGGAAAGTGCAGGCGTAGACATGATGTTGCCTTCATCCAACATTGGTGCTATCGATGTCTGAGAGAGCTGTACACACGCACTTGTTTCCCCTTCCAAACCAACTGACGACCTACCAAGCAAACTGCCTGTTGCGGTTACAGTGGTGGAAGTTGTGCGTGGAAAACCAGGTGTGACAGCTGTCCCCACAGTCCTAGAAGATGAAGAGCGCGCGGATGCACTGGAAGGGGCAGGCGGTGGATGGTTCGCTCCGCTAGGCCGCATTGCAGCACGGTGAGCTTCCCACTGGGACATATGATATTTATTCATGTGACGATTCATGCAAGAAGTTGTCAAACTGCTGAGGTTTTGCCCTCTACTAACAGAATCACGACAAATTTTACAGATCACATAATTTGGCCGATCTTTTGCTATGTCAAAAAAGGACCAGCCTAGGCAAGGCTTAGAGGGCATGCGACCTGCTGAGCCCCCCCGACTAGTGCTCAGAGGCAGAGTGGTGGCTGAGGATGCAGTTGTAGACGTGCTACCAGTACTCCGACTCTGTCCAGGAAGGCGCAAGGTAACTTTGTCGTCGGTTGCATCCTCCTCCACCGCCTCTGTTGACCTCCTCGAGTGCCTGACTGTGGGTTGACAGTAGGTGGGATCTAGAACTTCCTCATCAATTGTTGTGTTTGCACTCCACTCACCCTCAGACCGAGCCTCTTCTTATATTTAAGTTATCATCCCAATCTGGTATCTGTGTCTCATCGTCATCAGTATGTTCCTCATTGTCTATAACAACAGGTGTTACAGTTTGTGAAAAAGGGTCAACATTATGCTCTGAAACTTAGTCCTCATGGCCTGAATCAGAGTCACAAACGTTCTGGGCATCACTGCAGACCATTTCCTGGTCTGTACTCACTGTAGCTTGGGAGCAGACTTCTGATTCCCAGGCTATAGTGTGACTGAACAGCTCTGCAGCCATCTCAGTTCCACCATACTGTGCAGGGCGGATGGAGACTTCAGAGCTGGGAGAATGCAAGTGATTGGGCTGACATCTCAGAGGACTGGTGTTTTTTGGATGCGGTAGTTGAGGTGGCGGAGAGGGCACTTGTTGGACCACTTGAGATCCATTCAAGCATTTTCCTTTTTTGGCCATCATCTACCTTTGTTCCTGTTGTTCGTGTCCGTAAAAAAGGGAGCACATCGGATTGTCCACGGTAAGTAGTAGACATCTTACTTTTGCTGGTAGATGGTCTATCTTCAGCAGATGTTAATGGAGCTTTGCCACCTTCCCCACGGACAAACCCTTTTTTTCCTTTTCCAACACGCCTCTTCCTCTTTCCACCAGCATCTGTCATTTTGCCACTCAGTTTGATTGTGACAAGATTGTGCACTTAAAATGTGGTAGTAAAAATTGGGAGGTGGTGTAGATTTCAGCGGTGGTCTAGCTTTATTAACAGCAGAATAAACAACAATAATTATCCCTGACAATGCAACTACGGCCCTTAAACTGGCAACATAGTTTGCTAGTATAATGGCTTAGTAACAATTAGTTTGAGTGCACTAGTGGGACAGTACAGAAGTCCAACAGCCACTTTTAGGATGCCACTAAGTTTCCTCAGTGTTTGCTAGTATAATGGCTTAGTAACAATGAGTTTGAGTGTGCAATGCAGGCAGACGTGCTGCAAATATCTTTGCACTAGTGGGACAATACAGAAGTCCAACAGCCACTTTTAGGATGCCACTAAGTTTCCTCAGTGTTTGCTAGTATAATGGCTTAATAACAAATGAGTTTGAGTGTGCAATGCAGGCAGACGTGCTGCAAATATCTTTGCACTAGTGGGACAATACAGAAGTCCAACAGCCACGTTTATGATGCCACTAAGTTTCCTCAGTGTTTGCTAGTATAATGGCTTAGTAACAATGAGTTTGAGTGTGCAATGCAGGCAGACGTGCTGCAAATATCTTTGCACTAGTGGGACAATACAAAAGTCGAACAGCCACTTTTAGGATGCCACTAAGTTTCCTCAGTGTTTGCTAGTATAATGGCTTAGTAACAATGAGTTTGAGTGTCCAATGCAGGCAGACATGCTGCAAATATCTTTGCACTAGTGGGACAATACAGAAGTCCAACAGCCACTTTTAGGATGCCACTAAGTTTCCTCAATGTTTGCTAGTATAATGGCTTAGTAACAATGAGTTTGAGTGTGCAATGCAGGCAGACATGCTGCAAATATCTTTGCACTAGTGTGACAATACAGAAGTCCAACAGCCACTTTTAGGATGCCACTAAGTTTCCTCAGTGTTTGCTAGTATAATGGCTTAGTAACAATGAGTTTGAGTGTGCATTGCAGGCAGACATGCTGCAAATATCTTTGCACTAGTGGGACAATACAGAAGTCCAACAGCCACGTTTAGGATGCCACTAAGTTTCCTCAGTGTTTGCTAGTATAATGGCTTAGTAACAATGAGTTTGAGTGTGCAATGCAGGCAGACGTGCTGCAAATATCTTTGCACTAGTGGGACAATACAGAAGTCCAACAGCCACTTTTAGGATGCCACTAAGTTTCATCAGTGTTTGCTAGTATAATGGCTTAGTAACAATGAGTTTTAGTGTGCATTGCAGGCTGACGTGCTGCAAATATCTTTGCACTAGTGGGACAATACAGAAGTCCAACAGCCACTTTTAGGATGTCACTTAGTTTCCTCAGTGTTTGCTAGTATAATGGCTTAATAACAAATGAGTTTGAGTGTGCAATGCAGGCAGACGTGCTGCAAATATCTTTGCACTAGTGGGACAATACAGAAGTCCAACAGCCACGTTTAGGATGCCACTAAGTTTCCTCAGTGTTTGCTAGTATAATGGCTTAGTAACAATGAGTTTGAGTGTGCAATGCAGGCAGACATGCTGCAAATATCTTTGCACTAGTGGGACAATACAGAAGTCCAACAGCCACGTTTAGGATGCCACTAAGTTTCCTCAGTGTTTTCTAGTATAATGGCTTAGTAACAATGAGTTTGAGTGTGCAATGCAGGCAGACGTGCTGCAAATATCTTTGCACTAGTGGGACAATACAGAAGTCCAACAGCCACTTTTAGGATGCCACTAAGTTTCCTCAGTGTTTGCTAGTATAATGGCTTTGTAACAATGAGTTTGAGTGTGCAATGCAGGCAGACATGCTGCAAATATCTTTGCACTAGTGGGACAATACAGAAGTCCAACAGCCACGTTTAGGATGCCACTAAGTTTCCTCAGTGTTTTCTAGTATAATGGCTTAGTAACAATGAGTTTGAGTGTGCAATGCAGGCAGACGTGCTGCAAATATCTTTGCACTAGTGGGACAATACAGAAGTCCAACAGCCACTTTTAGGATGCCACTTAGTTTCCTCAATGTTTGCTAGTATAATGGCTTAATAACAAATGAGTTTGAGTGTGCAATGCAGGCAGACGTGCTGCATATATCTTTGCACTAGTGGGACAATACAGAAGTCCAACAGCCACGTTTAGGATGCCACTAAGTTTCCTCAGTGTTTGCTAGTATAATGGCTTAGTAACAATGAGTTTGAGTGTGCAATGCAGGCAGACGTGCTGCAAATATCTTTGCACTAGTGGGACAATACAGAAGTCTAACAGCCACTTTTAGGATGCCACTTAGTTTCCTCAGTGTTTGCTAGTATAATGGCTCAATAACAAATGAGTTTGAGTGTGCAATGCAGGCAGACGTGCTGCAAATATCTTTGCACTAGTGGGACAATACAGAAGTCCAACAGCCACGTTTAGGATGCCACTAAGTTTCCTCAGTGTTTTCTAGTATAATGGCTTAGTAACAATGAGTTTGAGTATGCAATGCAGGCAGACGTGCTGCAAATATCTTTGCACTAGTGGGACAATACAGAAGTCCAACAGCCACTTTTAGGATGCCACTTAGTTTCCTCAGTGTTTGCTAGTATAATGGCTTAATAACAAATGAGTTTGAGTGTGCAAAGGGCAGGAGGGTACAGTGGCAGGGTTGTGGGTCTGGGTACAGGAAAGGAAGCCTCCCTTTCTATCCCTCCTAATGGAGAAATGCAGCGAGGAAATCCCTGACCTTAACTACACAGACGCTGTTATCTTGTGTAGCTGTTAAAATCTGTTTTCACGGCCCTGACTGTCACTTATGGCTCTGACCCTGCCGGTATTAGCCCTTATAAGGACTAATAGAAACTTCTATCCCTATTCTGTGTAGCGCTGTGTATAGAGTGTACACAGCAGTATCGGAGACAGGAGCTACACCAGCGGTGACTGACACCCAGACGCAGAAGAGATAATGGCGTCCGGACGGGCAGATACTCGTTTTTATAATGCAGGGACATGTGACATGGACATCGTATCACATATGCCGGTGCTTCTCTGGCTAAAAGTCCACTTAGCTGTGTGTGTGTCTGGGATTGGCTGACATGCTGGCCCGCCCCACTACACGCGCGCGCTTAGGGAAGGAAGACAAGGAAAGAAAAAAAAAATGGCGATCGCCATTATCCAAACAGCAGTGATCTAAATGCGCTGTTCCCGCACACTATACACTGAAATTTCATAATAGTGTGAGTCACAGAGTGACTTACACTATTACAGCGGAAAGCCAGCTAGTAATTAGCTTGTCTTTTTGCTGCTAGAACCGTTCTCGAACGTATCTAGAACTATCGAGCTTTAGCAAAAAGCTCGAGTTCTAGTTCGATCTAGAACAGCCCCCAAAATCACTCGAGCCGCGAACTGGAGAACCTCGAACCGCGAACCGCGCTCAACTCTAGTCAATACCAAACTTTTTTTTATTTTCCTGTCAATAGAGTTGTGTGAGGTCATTGAGGGCATGATTTTTGTTGAGCTATTGTTTTAACTGATTTCATTTTTAGGGGATATATTTTTAAATACTTTTTATTGCATTTTTTGGATAAGTGAATTTTTTTTTCCTCAACGCCGTTTACCAATCAGGTTAATTGATTTTATATTTGATATATCAGGCATTTCTGAACACGGCAATACCAAATATGTGTATATGTTTTTTTTTTATTGTTTAATTTTCAATAGGGCGAATGGGGGAGTGATTTGAACTTTTAGGCATTTTATATTTTTTAAACTTTTTTTATCCTATTTTTTTAATTTTACTAATCCCCCGAGGGGGCTATAAGGATCGGAAGTTTGATCACTTATTAATTTCTGTAGAATACAGCTCTGATCAGCACAAATAGAGCAGACAGAGCAACAGCTCTAACAAAAATGCTGTAACCTGAAACTACCTCATGATAGAGACAGGAGTCACCACATGACCCATAGCTACCATGGCCACCATCAGTTGCATGTAATCACGTAATTTAAATTACGCTGTCATACTTGACAGCACGATCTAAGGGGTTAACAGGCGCGAGTGGATCCTGTTAGTCGCTCATGTCTGCTGTTCAAATCAGCAGATTTGCAGAGATCTCCGCTGGCTCACTGCAGCAGCCGGTGGTGATTACTAGGGATGAGCAAATGTATTCACCACTATTCGGTATCCGACGGATAACAGGCTATTCGCGCCATTCGGTATCCGACAGATAAAACAACTTCCAATCCGATACTTTCATTTTCATTTCTGAATTCCTGGTGCCTGTTTTCCAGCTAATGAACACATCTGATGTTGCTTGCAATCACAGTAACGCCGCAGCCATCTTTGATGTGGTGTTACTGTGATTGGCTTGGCCGCACAGCGTCATAGGTGCTATATAAGACAGCAACCATTTTGTGAACATACAGTGATAGGAAGCTGGTGGTGTAGATAGACTGTATTGTGTGCGGGAGAGCGTTCACTAATAAATAGTCCTTGCAAGGGCTTAACACAGTGTGCAGTAGTTGCTAGCAGCTACATAAATCGCTTTTTTGACAAACATAATGCAGGTTTTTCGGCCTCTCTCTGTCTCTCTCTGTCTGTCTGTCTATCCCTCCCCCCTCTCTCATACTCACCAATCACTGACCGATCACAAGCATGACGCTGCATGGC